>NW_027185791.1:0-77821 GCF_028583685.1 Petaurus breviceps papuanus
ATCCAGTGGTGTCTGTGAAGTGTATAGCAATATTGCTTTGATTCAGGCAGCCAGAGCCCTGTCTGCTGGTCTTTATGCTATTTTTTTATAAAGCAATTGGGATTAAGTAATTTGCTCAAGGTTACACGACCAGGTGTTTCTGGGTGGGTGCTAAGTGTCTGAGCCTGGATTCAGTCCCCCAGGTCATCCCAACACTGGGGCCAGTGCTCTTACTCGCTGTGCTACCTGGCCGCCCCTATGCTATTTTCTCTGCTTGTATTGTCTGTTTGTATTTTCTCAATGTTCAGGGTGCTGACCTCTCCCCTGAACTGGGGAATGTAATTAATGTAGTTTGTTGACCCCTTTAAAAGTCACCTTTCCTTTAACAAAAGTAAATCAAAAAACCTGGCTAGAAGGTCATTCTAGATGTTCTCAAGTGCTTGCTGTTACATGGGGTTCCAGAAAGAGGGAGTACAGCAGTAGCATCTGCTGATTGAATCATATTACCCATAATCAATGAAAGACTTACAATTTTTTAGAAAAGAGTTTTATTGATGTCTTTTGTTTTTCTATCACTTCTGCATCTAACCAGTTACTTTCAAGTGAAACAATAACTACTAAGCACCCCCCAAAATGTTGAAAATGTTGCCTTTTTGCAAAAATAACTAATACATATAGGGGTAGCAGTGTGTAATGGGTAAAGTGATAGACTTGAAATAAGGAAGAATTGAGTTCAGACCCCCTTATGTGTGTATGTGCACATGCATACACGTACACACATGCACACACACACACACACACACACACACACATACACACACACTCTGGCTATGTGATCCTGAACAAATCACTTAACCTTTCTGCATCTCAAGCTATGACGCAAGACTTATCTACTAAGGCATAAATAAGTTGTAATTTGTGTTGTTGGAGGAAATTCACCAACCTGACAAAATCATTGATGCTATCTGTATCCACGTAAGTATTAATGTCCCACCCCACACAAACACCATATACCAGAGTGGGTGTTTATTATTCCCTTCTTGATTGTGAAGTTGTGAGTGAATTGAAAGTGAAAATGAACAATGATTAATGACAATGAGTTGTTCTTCTAAGCACTGGGGATAGAAGGTTCTTAGTTTCTTAAAACATTCTGAAAAATAACACCAATGATACTGGCATCCATGCCAGCTTGACAGTATCGTCTTGTGTGTCCCAAAGTAACTGGGGAGAAGGGGAGGGAGCGCAGGGGGGGGAGGGGAGGTGTCTTAGAGCTTGCTTCTGTATCCCCTGGATGAATGCTTCATCAAAATGAGCCAAAAATGAAAGTTAAAACTTAGCTGTCTAACCCTGACAAAAGAAGATATAACTCTCTGTGCAAAAACTTCTCAAGCTTATTAGTATTTTGAAAATGAGTTTGCTTACCAATAATTTGAAGTAATTGTTTTGAATGACTCAGAGGAACTCAAAAATCCAGAGAATAAGCATCAATAAACATTAAAACTTAGTTTGAAAGAAATTATACACTGGAAATGAAAATTTTCAGTACACATTTTTAAATTTCTGGATTGCTCTATACGCCTCACAACACACACAACAGCCCATGTCCCTTTCCTATGGCAAGTACCTTGAATGACACAACAGTGGAGGAGAAAAGGAATGGGTAGTTTTCAGAGCTCTGGTATACAACACTGCTTTTACCCTTCTGAGCCAGAACACTCACAAACGTCAATATCAATTAGATGAAAATGATGGGAAAATGCAGAAGTCATTGAACATAAAATGACAGCTCCATAGGGATTAACGGGATGGTTCATCTATCTCTAAGAAGACAACATTTAACACCATCAAAAGTAAAGTGCGAGCAAAGCTTAGAGAGATGCAGGACTCTCGGCTCAGTAAGAACATGGATAAAATTCAGTTTTATACTGACAGTAACAATCCAAAGCACTTTTGATGATTCCCTGAAGGCTACTTATAGACCAAAGACCTATAGCAGCATCTCAGTAACTCAGCACTGATGGAGTCATGTTGATTAGTTATGGTTATGATCCTGGAGAGATGGGCTGAATACTTCCATAATATTCTCAACAGACCATCATCAACCAATACCGAAGCCACTGACCAAACGCTTCACGTTGAATTCAATCCCTCTCTAGCCAAACTTCCACCTGAAGAAGAGGTTTTGAACGCCATTGGGCTCCTCTTCTGTGGTAAATTACTTAGTTGATTCTATTTCAACTGAAATTTACAAGGTGGAAGGTCCATTGCTCATACAAAAGCAGACCGAAATCTTTTGATTTAATAAATCAAAATTATCAAAATAAAAATCTTTTGATAAAAAGCAAGAGGAAGTGGTTCCCCAGGAGTTTGAGGATGCCTCCATTGTCCATCTCTATAAATGAAAAGAAAATAGACTGTTCTGTGAAAATCAGAGAGGGTCTCTTTCTTAGTCATTGCTGGCAATATTCCTTCCACACTCCTCCTGAATAGCTTGAAATCTCATCTGGAAGATGGTCATCTACCCAAGAGCCAGAGTGTCTTAGGGAAGGGTCAAGGAATAGTTTTTTCTGCCCAACAACTTCAGGAGAAAAGCCAGAAGTGGAACAGTTGTTTGTACACAATGTTCAGTCTAATGAAAGCCTTTGAGAGCTGGTGGAAGATCACAGGAAAATTTGATTGCTACGAGAAGTTCATCCACATTAAACTCCAGTTCCATGAAGAAAGGCTTGGATGAGTTCTGGATAATGGACAATGCTTTCACACTTTCCCAGTCACCAGTGGAGTGAAGCAGAGTTGTGTGCTTGCTCCCAGGTTACTTAAAATTATGTCTTCAGCAATGTTGTTAAATGCCTTTGACAGAGACAAAAATGGCAACTTGGAAAGGCTGAGAATTGATAATGCAACTTTGTGTTTGCTGATGGCTGTGCACTCAATGCAACCTTTGAGGCTGAGATCCAAAAGATGCAACTTTTAATGCAACTTTTGACCTGCCAGTTACCTCCAAGGAAATAGAGATTTTTCCAGCAGCCAGCACCACATCATCCATAGGTGGAAGTATTGGTTACATCAAACTGAGAAATTTTGAACACTGAAGATGAGCTCACTTACTCTGGCAGCACACTTTCCAGGGATGCACACATAGATGATGAGGTTGATGCACCCCTTGCCAGAGCTAACCCAGTGTTTGAGAGGCTCTGAAGGAATGTGGGAGGGAAGAGCTATTAAATTGCCTACCCACCTGAAGATTTGCAGAGCCATTGTGCTGTCTTGTATGTGCCTGCGAAACCTGGACAGTCACATAGCAGTGCCATGCCAAGGAAGTGAATCCCTTCCATTTGAATTGTCTTAGGAAGATTCTGAAGATCATCTTGCAAGATAAGGTACTGACACTTTCTCAAACTAAATTGCCAAGTATTCAAACACTACTGCAGAGAGTGCAACTTTGATGGGATGGACACCTTGTTCAAATGCCAAATATACGTTTTCCTAAAAGACTGTTTTGCGGAGAACTCACACAAGGCAATCATTCACTTAGAGGTCAGAAGAAATGATACAAGGACACTCTCAAAATCTGTCTCAAGAGCTTTGGAGTTGATTGTGAGACATGGGAGACACTGGTACAGGACCACCAAGAATGGCATGCCCACAGCAAAGAAGGTGCTGGTCTCCATGAGCAAATCAGAAATGCAGTAGCTCAAAAGAAACATGAAATCCATTCCAAATTTTCACATGGATTATCTGTGGTATAGTCTTCTGAGCTCAGATTGATCTGATCAGTCATAGTCAGACACATGGTACATTGACCCCAACAAAATGATGTCACTGCTAGCCACCGCAGGAACTCTAGCTTGGCTTCCACTTCCTCTTTCTCTGCCCCTTCCTGCTACATCAACAAGTCCAATGGGGCATGGAAGATCTTTAAATCCCATAACCCTTACACCCAGCCATGTGGCTTTCAAACTCTTTCTCAAGGTAGTACTGTGCTTCCAGTGGGGTTGAGGGGTGGGTGGATGTACTGTTCCAGGCTTCAGGGTTTTTATATAAGTCACTAAATCCCCCACCATCTGTGGGCCCAGAGCTCCAGATACAGCTACTGTTGCCACCACCACCACCACCTCCACTGCCCTGGGACTGGGGCTGGGGGTGGACCCTAGCTGGACCACTTTCCTCTTTCACTCAGATCCCACAGAGTTTTCCCACTGACATTCTATGCTGTCTTTGGCATTTGATGGTTGAGAAGCCTGGAAACCACCACAGTTGCCAGTGATCCAGTCCTCTGAGGCCTGTACCAATACTTTATGTGTTGGTGTGGCCCACATCAGACTGCACTGTGCTCCCAGGCCGATGTAATATACCCTTCCTGTTCACCTTCTAGATTGTCTTGGGCTGGAGATTTGCCTCACTCTGTCATTTTGTGGGTTCTGTATCTCTAGAATTTGTTTAGAGTCATTTTTTACAGATATTTGGAGGAGTTTGGGGGAGAGTTCAAGCAAGTCCCTGCTCTTACTCTTGTCATTTTGGTTCTGACCCCTGAAAAAAGCTTCTTAAGAAACAAAATTGGCCAAATGGAAAAAAAAAAAGAGATGAAAGTAATCTAACTGAATTGGAAATTTCAGGGATGCCCATCAATTGGAGAATGACTAAACGAGTTGTGGTATATGATTGTGATATAATATTACTGTGCTATAAGGAATGATAAACTCAATGATTTTAGAAAAACATGGAAAGTCTTGCACAAAATTATGAAGAGCAAAGTGAACAGAACCAACACAACATTGTATACAGTAACAGCAATATTTTTTAAGAAAAACTTTGAGAGGACAAATCATTTTTGTCTATTATAAATACCTAAATTAACTATCAAGGCCATAGGAAAAAAGATGCTATCTGCACCCAGAGAAAGAACTGATAAGTAGAAGTATGTATAGAATTATTTTACATACATATACCTATTTGTATCTAGTGGTACAACTCTAGAGCATGGGGAGGGAGAAGAAAAAAAGAAAAAAATTGACATGATAATTTTGTAGTATATTTGAAAGTAATAGCAAGTTGTACATAATAGGCTCACAGTTTCATGTACAACCATCTTTTTATTGTACTATGTTATAGAAATGCTTGTCTTATTCCATAAATTAAAAATAATTTTTTTAAAAGAAAAAAATTACATAAATTTTAAAAGGTGAAAAAAATTATTGGGCTCACTGAAAGCAAAGATTAAAAAAAAGAGCCCTGATATACTATTTCCAAAAAATATCAACAAAATCTGACATGATATCATAGACCCAAAGGGTAAAATAGAAATAGAATCCACTGATCACCTTCTTAAAGAGATCCCAAAATGAAAATTCCCAAGAATATTATAGCAAAATTCCAGAACTCCCAGGTCAAAGAGAAAATATTTCAAAAAGCCAGAATAAACAATTCCAGTATTGTGGAGCCATAGTCAGGATCACACAAGATTAAGCATGTTCCATGTTAAAGAAACAGAGGGCTTGAAATGAGATATTCTAGAAGGACATAGGAGCTAGACTAACCTACCCAGCAAAACTGAGTGCAATACTTCAGGGGGGAAAATGGATACTGGAGGAAATATAGGTCATTCAAGCATTAATAAGGAAAAGACCAAAGCTGAATAGAAAATTTGACATTCAAACATAAGACTCAAAAGAAACAAAAGACCGTTAAGATATTTGGTCTGGTTGACAAGACAAACATGAAATAGTAATCATGAAGAATTTTATAAATTAAACTGTTTACATTCCCATATGGGGAGATGATGCATGTAACTCTTTAAAAACATTATTATTATGGTTGTTAAAAGGAATTTATATAGACAGAGGGCATGGGCATGAGTCAATTAGGTTGGAATGATCTCCAAAAAGATGAGGGGGTGAGAAAAAGGGATATACCAGGAGAAGGGGAAAGGGAAAGGTAGAATGGAAAATTTTTTCTCACTCCAAAAAGGAGTACAAGGAAGAACTTTAACAATGGAGGAGAAAATGGAATGAGTGAAGGGCAATGTTTAAACCTCTTCATAGGAATTGGTATGATGAGGGAAATATGTATGTGTATATATATATATATATATATATATATATGTGTGTGTGCATATATATATATATATATATATATATATATGTATATGTATGTATTCAGCTATGAATAAAAAATGTAACTTACCCAATAGGGAAATAGGAGAGGAAGCATATAAAAGAAGGTCATTGAGAGGCAGAGATAAAAGGGAGGGCAGATTAAGGGGGGGGGCAGGTAGTGGTTAGGAGCAAAATGGACTTTTGAGGAGAGACAGGATAAAAATAAAGAGAGAGGAAGAAACAAAAGATAATGACTAGAGGGAAATGCACAGTTAGTAATCATAACTCTGAATGTGAATGGCATGAGTTCACCCATAAAAAGGAAGTAAGATAGCAGAATGGATTAGAAACCAAAATCTAACATTATTTTGTTTACAAGAGATATACTTAAAACAGAAAAATACAAACAAGTTAAAATAAAGGGCTGGAGAAGAATCTAATATGCTTCAGCTGAAGGGAAAATGCAGAGGTAGCTATTATGATCTCAGATAAAGCAAAAACAAAATAGATCAAATTAAAAGATATAAGCAAGGAAACTACATTTTTCTAAAAGTTACCATAAACAATGAAGTAATATGTCAATAAATCAAACAAAAAATAAACACAGGAGGAAAGTCTTAAAAAATAAAGAATAAATAGGGAAATTAGAAGCTCAGAAAGATGACAAATAAACAGATAAATAAAACTAAATATTAGTTATTTGGGAAAAAAAACCTTACAACATGAGATACTGAATCTATAGCCAAAACATGTGATACCTTGTTCTCTAGTCAATCATTCCTAAGTACATACTTTTATTTGAGCAAAAGGATTTTTTTGTAATTTCACATCACCAAATTTCTTTATTTCATATTTTGTAATTGTCATCATCCCAATTTTGGTTAAGAATTCAATTTCTCTGGAGTTTTACTTAATTATATCCCTAAAAACATACATCTGCAATAGAAAAGGAACATTAAAAAATTGGAAACCTGAAAAATAAGCAAACCACAGGATTCAGTCCTAAAAGATAAAGGAGAATTGTATTTAATTAAACCCAAAAGAAGTCTATAGAACTGGTATATAAAATTAATCAGTGGAGGAGAAGGAACAGACTAGAGTCCTGTTGGTGAACAGGGCTGTTTTATGTCTTTCTTTACCAAAAGGTGAATTTTGGGCTAGGAAGTGAGGTGATGAAGAGGGAAAGGTTATGGAAATTCTCCTTTCACCTGGTATTCTGTAATAATCCTGATTTCAACCTCCTCCTCAGGCACTGCAATATTTTGGTGCTGATTTGGTAGCCCCATATTTCAATCTCCTTGACTCTATTAAAGATCCCACTTTTTGCTACTTTAATAGTTTTCTTTATTTCAGGTTGATGCATCTAGTATTAAAAAGTGGGATTCAAAGATGCCTGGCTGGCTGGCCACCTTTTCAACACTGGACACCCACTACCAGCAAGGTCCCCTTTTCTGTCCAGTCCAGATTTGAATCCATGGTTTGGCTTGGGTAACAGATCTTTCAAATTAAAAGAACTCTTGGTATCTTTCAGTTGAGTTCTTGACTCTCTGAGGATTTGGTAAAGACTCATGGGAAATTTGGGGTCCATTCCAACAGATCCCCCTATAAAGGGGATGACGGCTAGGTTTGTAATTATGGACAACTTGTGGCTACTATGACATTTCCCTGAAAATAATGGCTACTGGGCTATATTCAAATTATATGGACTGTGTACTTGCAAGCACTTGTATAATTGACAGAACTTAACCAAGTCTGACATTCATCACTGCTGGCTACCATGAGGTCTTTTTGATCACAACATAATCAAATCATGTCTAGACAAGGTAAGGTCCTTTGGTATTTAGAAAATTGTTCACAATGAATTATTTTTTAAGGAGCTTTGTCTCTAGTGTTTATTGTCTTTGCGTGTGTCTTTCTGGAGTGCATTTGTGTTAAAGTATACATCATATGTGTGTGGGTATCCCTGAGTAAAAAGCAAACTGCTTTTTCTTCACTTGAAGAAAAAAGGGGAAGAGTGTGGGAACCAAAATTAGCAAAGACAGCAGTGAGAAAGCAACAGCTTGAGATCAATACTTGATGGGATTTTTTTTTTCTCTAGATGCTCCCTTTCCCCTCCACAACCAATTAATTCAAATAAGTCCCTTTCTTTTGATAATGTTGCTCACTGAACTATACAAATCTCTCTACCAAGCAAAGCAGAATTGTCAGAAAGGTAATTTAAGCAGAGAGGCAGTTAGACTGTGACTACAGCTTGATTTTTCACTTGATTTTAAAGCAATTTGTTTCTAAAACTTCAATTGGGAACTGATGTTGAATATTAGAAATTATAAATCCAGGTTTAATTAAATCCCAAAATTAAGGTTTGTGGATTGTGTTTGATTTGAATCTGAGGAACTGTCTGGCTTCTCAGTCACCAAACACAGTTTTAAGTGTTCATTGGTGGAAAAGAGAACAGTTTGTAAATTAAGGATCAATCGAAGAGTAAATAAGATTTGATCAGAGAACCTAATTGTATAGTTGGGAGTTTAGAAAGTCAAGTCAAGTAAAAATCTATTTAGAAAAAGTTTTTGAATCGGTGTGTGTTTTGAACTTAGAAGTTTGCTGTAAATTATGAGACTCTACTCATTTTTTATCATAGCTGATGTGTTTGAATTTTTGAGAAATGTTTTGCTTCTTGGCCACATAAGGAGAGGTTTATTTAAGAATAAAACTTGAAATTTAAATGAAACTTAATTGGATAATTGTTTTATGTTACTTCTCTGAATAATATACTGGACCTTCATTGTTATTTTAATAGACCAATTTTTTGTAAGTTGTTAAAGATTTTTATAAGTGCTAAGAAACTCTTAATGGGTTTTAGTGCCTCCATCTTTTAGGGAATAATAGAGCTGGAACTGACTGGTCATAAAACAGTAGTTGAATTGTTACAGGTATATTAATAATCAATATTGCATCTTGAGAGATTTTCATAAGCTATTAGCTTTGCTTAACAACAATATGTGTTAAAATTATAAAGGAAACATTCAGTGGAGTGAATATTGTCTGGGATATGATTGAAATGTAAAGAATGTAGAATTTGAGCAAATAAAGTTTAGAAGAAAAATATAGAGAAAATAATGATGGTGTGGCTTTCAAAACCACTGCAAGGATATATATATATATGCATATGGAGGGGGAAAAGAGAGAGACAGACACAGAGAGAGAGAAATTAAGGGGAAAAGTTTAAATATGTTGAAAAGGGTTTGAGGAAGTTTTCTGATTTCATGGAAAGAAAAAAAGATATAGGAAACTTCACTGGTTATTCTTTGTGACATGTAGCTTGGAATTCCAATGCTCTGAAGCTAGGGAATGGGAATGAGAAGCTGTTTCTTATGGAAATAAGGAACTGTTGGACAAGCAGCCCTGCCCATCCAACATTCAAGGTGACTTGTAAGAAGCTTTTGTTCATAGAGTACTTAACATCAAATCTTGCCCATATTATACTAAAAAGTATTATGTCAGTGATGGCTATCATGATTTTCATAGCTCTGTTCATTGTAGTAACTCTCTTTGTGAAAATTCTTAATGATTTGAGATGGGTCATGACTTGTCAGCATCAGACCAAACTCTATAGAGTTTTTGTGTAGGCCAAAAATCAGCCTTCCATCTAGAATAATTCTAACAGTAATGACTTATAATGCTTGGCCCAACATACCTTTAGTTAACTTAACAATTATGGAACTAAATTGATTAAGTTTCATATAAATACACACACATTTATATTTTCCTAGTACTGTTAATATAAAATTAGTTACATGTTTATAGTGTGAAACTTGATAATGCCAACATAGTTAGAAAAATAATTTCTCTTGTAATTCAGATTCTGATAGATTATAAATTCATTCATTAAAAGAGTTGTCCAGAAATTGCTATTTTTATTAAGTGAATTTTTTTATTAAGATTGTATTAATCGATTCAAAAATCTCTTTTTTATCTTATCTGGTAAGATGCATGAGACTTCTCTTTGACTTGCTTATAGATTTGTTTCATCTCTGCTGGTGATGTAGTATGAACTCTGTAATTCTCCAACTTGATTGCTACAAGATATCTTTCAATGCTGGCTCTTCCCATCATTGTGAATCAGAATTCAGTAAGCTTTGGATTGTTCATCCACTAATGTTTGGAGTTTTAAGCAAAAGGTGTTAGAAAAGATACCAAAGAGGCAACTAGCTTGTGGCAGCCAAGAGTTCATATCAACTTCTCCTTTTGAGGGAAGTTCCAACTAAATTTGTTCTGCTGTATTAAAGCTACATGAAATTTCCTATGCAATGGAATATGGAAATGCATTCAACTGACTTGAGGTCACTTGACTGGTAAAATGGGTATTGTTTCATGTTGTTTATGACATTGTGAAATTTGGTAAACTAGTGTAATTCCTACTTAGTAAACAGAATACAAACACCCCTTGTACAAAATGGGGGTGAAATGTTCAAGCCTGTTTTTGACTCAGGATGAGTTTCATCTAAGGTTTTTTGCCCTTCACTTACGGAGTTTATATATTGAAGTTATATCACGAACTAACCTAGCCTTAATGAACTCCAGTCTTAAAGTTTTGCTTTAAGCAGTGAATATACCACACATTAAGAGATGGATATTTCAGGGGTGGCCAGGTAGCATAGCGAGTAAGAGCACCGGCTCCAGTGTTGAGAAGACCTGGAGATCAAATCCCAGGCTCAGACACTTTGCACCCACCCAGAAACACCTGGCTGTGTAACCTTGAGCAAGTTACTTAACTCCGATTGTTTTTTTAAAAAAATTTTAAAAAAGAGATGGATATATCTATTAGTCTAGAGATTTACAGTAATTTTTCTGAGTGAACTCATTATCTATGTGGGATTCCAGAATTTATTTATTTCCTTGATTTCTAAAGGTAGATGTTTATTCCAAAATGAGCTTAAACTCTAGGATAATAAGACAAAGTCAGGTGGAAGAATATTGAGTAAATTTTTCAAGTCCTGATAAACTTCCATTTTTGCAAAACCACAAAAAGCCTTAAGCTCTGATTAAGTATATGTAAAAGAAACATATATGTATATATAGATACACACACATGCACACACACACACATATGTGTGTGTATACCTATTTGTATCTAATGGTAGCTACCTCTAGGGTGGGGATGGGGGAGAGAAAAAAAAAGAAAAAAAGAAATTTACATGATAACTTTGTTATACTTTTAAAAGGAATAGCAAGTTGTACATAATAGATTTGCAATTTCATGTACAGTCATATTTTTATTATACTATGTTATGGAAATGCTTGTTTTATTATATAAATAGAAAATAAAATAAATAAATATACTTAAAAACTTGCTATCCAAGCCAAAATCTTATGTGACTGTAATTGCTAGTATTTTAAGTTTCATTCTAGGTACAATCATCAAGAAATTGAGTCAATAATCCATAATGTCAGTAGCCCCATAGGGGTGATATCAAGGAACTACAGGTGGCATTCTATCTCATGGGAAGACTGGAAGAATGATTTTTGTCATGGGCTGGGGTAGGACTCTTCTAACTCAATTTCCCTAGTATATTTCCTCTTAAATGGAATATTTTCCCACCTGGCTGACTCTAAGCCTGGCTACCACATTCTGTTAAGACAATTGTTAATGCATTACTCCTGCCTAGAACTGACAGCAAAGTGGGGGGGGGGCATTTTTCCATATCTATATCTATCTATCTGTCTATCTATCTATCTATAGAGATAGATTTCCTTTTATGGTAAATTTCTATAATCATGGCAAGTGAACAGTAAAAGATATGAACACAATATTAAATATTTATCTCTAAGTTACCTGGGGCACATTTAAGCTGCTATATAATAAGATTCAGGTATAGAAGACCAGTCTTAAGCTATGCAGCCTAAAATTAAAATCCATTCTATATCCTAAACAACTAAGTAGATGACTACTTGAACTTGTCATCTTCCGTTACTAATTATATATTCATGTATAAGATAAGGTTTTTCAAATATCACACAGTGGTATGGGAATAACTGGAGAATGATGAAAGAATTTTGTGAGTCCAGGATATAATTCTACTTTTTAGTAGAATTTGGCAGAAATTATAGATTGTAATTTGTAAATTGTAATTTAGTAGAAATTAGTAGAATTGACTTTAGGTCAACTTAGAAACATTTTCTGCCTTGTGTTAGAGAAAAGAACATTAGCACAAGTAGCTTGTGGACTACATTGTGTTGCCCAAAGGAAAATTCAATTTTACCTAGATTTCTTAGATATATTGTTTAATATGGGATTAAAACGTGTATGTAGAGTATTTTCTGATATGCAAGCAAACTATACAAGGGTTTAAAGAGAATTTGAGAGCTTTGGCCTATGTGACTATATTTTCTGTTTCATTTGAACATGGTAAAACTGAACATGTTTTACTGTAGGAAATTCATTTGGTACAATGTAGAATTGCTTAGTCTTTTCTGACACCCCATCATAGCTTTTTGTTGCAGTTGGAACAAAATAGGCATCCCTTAGGTAAATTCATCTATGTGTTCATTAAACTTGGGCCTAGAAATCAGCTACTTACAAAGATTGTTGTTACTTACGTGTTCCTATATAGGATTATATTCTTAGCAGTACCTCATCCTTCTAAGAGGGGAATGGGCAACTAAATTAAATGAGAGTAAATAACTGAAGTTAATAGCTAGAGTGAACTTTTTTTGAGAAAATAACAAGATCATATGATTATATATGTCAAGTATAAATATTTCTAATGGGATGTAAAGGTCTTGGGCATGTTCTAATAACAAGTTCTAAGAACTGGGTTCAGAATTTTATATATGGCATTATATTTTTCACCCTCTTGATAATCATACAATTTAAGAGGGCTAGTTGTTATTTGAGTTTCCTGAGTTTCTTCCCTTTATGGAATTTGAATCTGAGGTGAAGATGAAATAGACAATCACCAGAAGTTAAACACTTCTGGATTCAATGTCAATTTAAAGGCACTTTTAGCCTTAGTTTGCATAACTACATGGGTTATTTTTTTTTTCAATCAGAAAGACTCATTTTACAAGTCAGATCCTCACAGATTCTTTAAATGTCTAAATCAAGTATCGGGCTTAGATAAGGATGAGAACAGTAAGGAGTAGGGTGGACAATGACAATTCTCGAGTGTAAAGGTTCTAATTTGCTGTTCTTCATATAACTCTACTAGTAAGAGGATTTAGAACCATAAGGTTTGAGCTAGTTTCCACCATATAAACTAGCTATTGACAAAGCATAATTAAAACTCCTGTTAAATTGTATTGAGATCTAGTTTGCAAGAGATTTTAACAGAAAAGGGATTCTCCACAAGTGATCTGAACAAGAGGAGCAGATTTGTTGGAAGAAGCCACTCTGAAAACAAGCCTCAAGCCTATTCCAGAATACCTAAGGGGAGAGTTTCCATAGGACCAGATATAGGAAATGCTATCAGAAATTAGATGGCTGTAAGAGATATCTGAGCTCTAAAGATACAATGGACTGATGAAATGGATGGTGGGAGTGGATTACCCTTCCCTTTTTTTCCCTCCCCTTGCACTGTAATTCTTTGTAAGGTCAGCTTGCCAAAGGAGACTGCCCCCAATAGCTCCTCTCATATGTATGTAAATCAATGAATCAGTCAATCTGGTTCTTTGAGGAGACTATATCTGTCAGTGAATCAGGCAGGGAATCCTGAGTTGTGGGCTGTCAGTTCTATTATTTTCCTCTAAGCTTCACAGACATTCTGAATTTTCATGCTCTTGGCATTCAAATGCTAGGATGTCTCTGTGTTTTTATTCGTGTTGTATTTCATTCATATGCGCTTGAGCAAGCACTTCAGTAAAACAGTATCTTCTATTTAAAATAATTTTTACAATATATACAAAAGAATATTATAAATTTTCTTGGGCTCTTAGAATGACAGAGAAGTATATTTCACAATCCCTTGAGTTCCAGACTTTCTCCTCCTTCCTTCCCCCTATGGTGGCAAGCAATCAAATATAGGTTTTACAAATACCTTCACATTAAAGATTAGCCAAGTTGTAAAGAAGGATTATAACCAATGGAGTGAACGATGAGAAAGAAGGGACAAAACAAAACACAAAAGAGAGAAAGCAAGTAGTTTGCTTCAATCTGCACACTCTGTAGTTCTTTCTCTGATGTGGATATCCCTTTCTATCATGAGTCCTTTGGAGTTGTCTAGAAACCTTGCGTGGCTGAGAGGAGCCCGGTCTATCAAAGTTAGTCTGTAATTGTGTACAAATTACAAATTACAAAATAGATGTGTCTGTAATTGTGTACAAAGTTCTCCTGGCTCTGCTCTCCTCACTCTAGCTTTTGTATTTTTCATATGGTTTAATATGTGTCTACCTTTTAAAAATTGTCTTAACTATGTCACTATTATGGTATTTTTTAAGCAAACTGTATTATGTATATAAGCCAAGTGTGACTTATGTCAGATCCAGCCTTAATGAGTGCTGTCCTAGATTATTCTCTGCCATTGGAACCAGGGTTCAACAGCACATGGAAGTCCGCAGTGGCTCCATTGGTCAGTGCTGGAATTTGTCTTGACCAAAAAGATGAAATGTTGAATATAGCTGGTTATGAACTGACCTGGCTGGACCCCAGAGCCAAGAACTTCTTGAAGAACAAACTGCCTAAGGAACTGGTTCTATTGTTCTTTTGGACACTCACTGTTACTCCACCTGAGGACTTCTATTCCAGAGAATGTTCACATCTGCAGCTGCACTGTTCCAAGAATCATACCCTACTCTCCCTGCCCTGGTATTCTATAAGAGCCCCATGTTCAACCCCCTCCTCAGGCACTCAGGTACTTTAATGCTACATGGTGGCCTGAAATTGTAATCCCCTCGCCTCCATTAAAGATGCTAGTGTTTGTTACTTTGGTAGTCTTACTTCAGATTGACGCTTGCAAAGCACCTTACAAATATTAACCTCATTCTATCTTCACAACAACCCTGGGAGAAAGGTCTTATTACTATCTCACACCAGGAGACTAAAGCACACAGAGGTTAAGTGAACTGCCCAGAGTCACACAGGGATCTAAGAGTCTTAGACAAAATGTATCCCCAGGTCTAAATGACTCCAAGTCCTGTGCTCTATCCAGTGTGCTCACCAAGTTGTTTTTCATGAGGGAGTTCCTGAATCATCAGTGCTATGCTTACATACAGGGTAACTGAGGCTTTCTCAAACTCTAGGTGAGGTCCCTCACTACCACCATCACCACCACCACTGAATTTGCCTCAGGGTCTAGGAGTCCAAGTAACTTTGTCATTAATATGCTTATCATTTATTTTAGCATCTAAAAGTTAACTTGCACACAAAACCAAGTGGTCTGGATCACTTTCCAAATAAATTCCTCAAGGCACTCAACTGTTCACTTAATATTCAGAACTTTTCTTATAGTTATCACCCTTCAGGGACAGTCTAACAACTCATTAAGAAAAAGCAAATGGTTGCCTTTGGGCACAAAGTTTTGCCTTCTGTCCAACAATTTTTCCAGACAAATATGCCATGATAACTGCTGTTAACCACATTCTGCATTGCCTAGTGAAATATGTCAATTTGGTGAATGGCATAGTCATTGGAAACATAATATTCTGGAAGTGACTTTTTCGATAATGTACCAAAAAGTTTTAGGAATTTAATTTGTGTGTAGAGTAGAGCTCACAAAAACCTATATACTTGCCACTCGAGGTTTGTTTTGTTTCTAAAGTAACTGGGGGCAAGGTGGAAATATGAAAGCATAACCCCAGATGTGGGTAGAAATATCTTTTCAGTTCAGTGATTCCTTCAGGTTAGATTGACTAATCCTGAAGGCAGCTTATAATAATACCAAATGACTCCACTTTCTTAACTCATAATCATCAAGATTTAAAGTAAATACTCAGTAAAAAAAAAAAAGTAAGTACCCATTTAAAAAAATGCTTGTATTAGGTATAAAGGAAGTGAGTAAATGTGGTTCTATAACCGGCTTCTTGGAAGTATCCATATTTATTTCAATTTTATATGATTTGAGAATCATTTTAATGATATCTTAGTAGCTTGACATTTATCTCTTCAGTGCTAGCATTTTGTATTTTTACAGATGCCTTTTTTTCTCAATTCTAAACGGAAACAAAAATAATCCTGAAAGCCACATGCAATGTGGCTAACGCAATAAAATATTACAAATCAAGATTAATAAGAGTTAAGTGACTGTAGTGATATAGGAAGGAAATTAGACTGAGTTAAATTAATTAGGGCAAGTCGCTTATCTTGTAGAGTATATGAGTCTCCCCATTCAAAAATTAGGGTAATACATATCAAACTCCCATAGGTTTACAGATAAATAAGCTACTTTATGTGCTCAGGAAATATAAAAAAACACTCCATAAATATAAGGTAACATTAACGTCTGACCATATCACCCTTCTCCACCTTCCCCCTACTCAATAGACTCCAATGGCTCCCTATCCTCCCCAGGATCAATTATATGGTCCCCTGTTCATTTCCAAGGCCTTCATATCTTTACTCCACAACCCTTCCAGTATTCTAACACCTTACACTTTACCATGTACTCTGTATTCCAATGATACTGGCCTCTTTGCTTTTCCTTGAAAAAAGACACTCTATCTCCTCCTCCAGACTCTTTGTATATGTATTCCAGGCTCCTGGAACAATGCTTGACACAAAATGATGCTTTATATAAAATTGTGAAGTGATTGGTTAATTAGTAATGAAGAATTTCTATTGCTAGAATCTATTATTATCTAGTACATGTCTGAAAAACTCAGCAAAATGTGATCATTAGCAGGCTTAGCAATGCTTTAGCAAATATTATATGTAATGTAATATGAAATACTAAAGATATAATAATTATAGAAAAGAGTAAAATTTAATGCAAACATATATATATCTATGTATGTCAGACTTTTCAAAGCTGACATTTAAACATTATGCCTCAGTTTTTGCTTTTGTTTCTTTTTAATCTGCAATGATATATTGTGGTCATGTATCTAGTAGAATTTAGCTAGCAGTCTTTCCAGGCTCCAAATTTATATAGGCACAACTATCTGCCCCCAATCTTGCTTTATACTGTTGATTTAAACTCCTGCTGAAAGTAGTTGACTCAGAGAAAAAGAAAAATGAATTTGTTCCCTCGAATCTCTGATAGGAGATGTGAAAGAATGATTCTTTTTGGTTTTGGTTTTGTTGTTGTTTGGGGGTGTTTCTTTAGTAATGGGCCATGCAGGTAACACCATGGAATGACAAATAGAAATCTGGAAAATAAGAACTGCCAGTGAAAGTCAGCTCAGTTAGAATCCAGAAGAGAAGAATCTGAAATGACATTCAGGTCTAAAATTACTTACTAAGTGAAGGAGAGGCAGAGTTTGAGCATAAAGGTTGAGAGATCAGCAAATTGTTAGTGTAAAACCCACTTCTACAGAGCAAATGGAGGACAGTTGTCCCCAAGACACGCTCTACTTCCAGCACACAGGACTGACTTCACTCTCCAGTTTAATGAGCCTGATAGTTGAAGATTTGATGGAAATTATCTTTTAAATTTCCTGAGGACTTAAAATAACCCTAGCAACACTGAAACTACCTAATAACTAGTAAAAGAGCCCAGCCAAGATGAACCACAGATATGAGAGTAAGGACATAGTGATGTACAGACAAGGACTTATTTGGGGGATCTAATTTCTATTTTAATAAAATGCAAGAAGGAATAAAATGTACAAATGTACTGAAATGAATGAGTATTGAAAAGCAACAGCCATTTATTTAACACCAAGTATGCATAGAGTTACTCCTCTACTAAGTTCTTGGGAAATACAAACAGGATTTCTTTTTAATCAGCAGGAAGAACAAAATCAAATACTAAGAATGTGAAATAAAGTCAAATTCAAATTTAAGCTAAATGTCTTTGGGAAAGGAGAGGAGAGAAAAAGAGGAGGAGAAAATATTTCTGAGTTTCTGTTTTTATTATTTAAATCATTTAAAATGGGCCACTGATGCAAATTTTACCAGTAGAAAAAAGAAATCCACTATGAATATTTTAGGAATTCTGAACATGCTTTTGCTGTTAAGTCACTGAGACACTACAAATCCCAGAATATCATTTTGTCATACTCCTTGACTACCTACCTATTCCACATATGTGCCATTTTCTGATCATTCATTTTCTGGAAATCTTTGCAAATATACTTCAGGTTGAGATACTAGATTAGACCACCTTTTGGATCCTATCCCACACCTATCTATATAGTTGTTCTGACATGACTTGGGTGCATGGTTCAAGTCATATCAAATGCCATGGAGTATTATAAAACCCTCTTTTTCTACATAGAAAAGAATTGGCTTCCTTTATTTCTCCTGGTTATTCCAGAACAATATTTGTCTGATATACTGGTTTCTTTCTTTTAATTAGTTTTAGATGGAAAGTTTTTCCCATATATTATATATCTCATCAAAATGTCAGTGTTTATGACCAAAATTAGTCCTGTAAGTTACCTCCAAATATACGATTTTGAAGACTTTCTCATTAAATGGTGAACCAGTTTCCTTCTACCACATAAAGAATTATTTAGAACTGTACTAAACTTGTCATCCATAAAAGGCATATGCAATAATCCATATTGTACTTTATTTTTCCTGCAGTTAAACAACTTCTTGTATATAATCCAGGTGAAATTCTTGAACCCTTTTAGGTCTCTGAAGAGTTTTCTAAATTTGGGAAGAGGAATTGATTATATTTGGTTATGTTGGTTTTAAAGTGAGATAGCAGGATTTGTAACATTTTAAAGCTGGAAGGGAACTTGGAAATTGGAGATTATCAGAGCTAAAAGAGACCTTAGAAATCCTGTAATTTTATGCCTTTATTTTACAACTGAGGAAACTGAGACCCAGAAGGGTTGTGACTTGTCCAAAGTTATACAGTCAGGTAGGGGACTCTTACAGAGTAGGGGACTGGGACTCTTACAGGCTTCCTGCTACAGTGTATGGTACATATTTTTAAATTTAGGGATTGGCCCATCTCCTTCACTACACATAGACCAAACCATGTCCAAATCTTATGGCAAGTGTTTTGAACTATGCATAAAACAAATGATTTGTCAGGTAGACAAGATAATGTTGTTATGGGATTCAACCAGAATTTTGCCCCCAAGAAATGTAACAAAGATGCCAGGATATAGAACAAGAGAATTGACAAAAGTCAGAATACTTAAATGTTTTAAAATAAAGACCTTATTGCATGAATAAGACATTAAATTGTTGTACAGAAAAATCCTTCTTTTACATTTACTTATAATAAGCCTGCAAACATGCTTTTGGTCAAATGATGACAAATTCTGCACTTATAAATATGATAAATTCCAATAAGTAGAATTTAATAGTTTCTATCTCCAAATTTGGAGGAAAATTGTGAAAGAATCTTTCTTATGATAGCCCAAATCCACCTATGTTTCTTCTTCCCATTGCCTATATTGTAATAAATTATGTTGCAATAAGAAATTTAGTATCATAAGGGACCTTGGTAAGGTCATATAGCCTGACTACTTCATAATGCAAATAGTGAAAGAGAGTCTCAAAGAATTAAGTGAGTTGCCAAAAGTTCCCCATAGATTATAAATGACATGTTGGATTTTAATTCAGGTTCTCTTTCTTCAAATTCAGCATTCTTTCCACTGAATCACCCTGCCTCCTCTAATTTCATCCTCTTTATTTATCTTAACATTAACAATAATAACTTAAAACAACCATGTGAAAAATTCCTATGAATCATTAGGTAATAACAAGTGCAAATCAAGATTACTCTGAGGCTGCCTCTTCTTGGTTAAAAAAATAACCAAAATAAAATAAGAATAATCAGTCTTGGAGAAGGAAATGGCAAACCACTCTAGTGTCTTTGCCAAGAAAACCCCAAATGGGGCCATGAACATAAGGAAATACTACTGTGAAGCAAGAAATGTCAAATATGATGAATAGAAAAGCATGAAATTATATGAACTGATGCAAGGTAACATAAACATAACCCAGAAGATGATGTGCACAATGATTCCACCAGTAAAAAAGGAAACAATTACAACAATATAATCCAAGTTGAACAACATATCATTATACTGAGCAAGCTTAGCCCCAAAGAAAAGATACAGGGTGAAAATGGACCTCCTTCCCTACTTTGCAGAGGTGAGGAGTCTTTGGACATAAAATATAAACTAATAATCGCGGACTTGATTGATGTATTAGTTTTTCTGAACTGATTTTTTTTCTCATTCTTTTTTAATCTACTTTATAAGGAATGCCTCTCTGGGTAGGGATAGAGAAAGACATATTAAAGGTGACAAAAGTAATATTAAAACCTAATTACAATAATAGTAATATCTTATATTTATGTGATACTTTGTGGCTGTAAAGTCATTTGATATAATCAATTATATCATTTGATTCTATAAATTCAACATTTATCAAGCACCTATTCTACACAAGGCATTGTGTTTGGAGGCAAAGGTCCCCAAATAAAATATTGTACAGTTTGGGGCTTCAAGAGTTTATAAAAACTATCTCATGAATTAGGTAGGAAATGCAAATTTTGATGTCTCCAATTTGTTGATGAAGAAACTAAGGCTCCAAGAAATTATCTTGTTCAGAATATCTGAAGTTCTATAAAAAGATTAAACAAAACCATATAGGAGAGTTTCATCAACATAATATTAATAATAGTAGTGATAACTAACATTTATATAGTGCTTTAAAGATTTCAGAGAGCTTTCAACATATGATCTCATTTTATCCTCACAAAAACCTGGGAGATAGGTACTATAATTATCCTCATTATGTGAGAAAACTGAGGCAGAATAGCTTACATGACTTGCCTAGAGTCACACAGTATCGGGTCTAGATTTGAACTCAGGTCTTCCTGACTCCCTTTCAGGCTCTATCCACTGCACTACCTTGTTGTAAATCATATCTGAATGAGATTTCTATCTGTGACATCCCCAACTTGTTTTTATTTACCTTCCCCTTGAAAATCTCCATTGAAGGGAAGCTTACTACCTTACAAGGCAATTGACTCCACTTTAAAACAGCTATTATTACTAAGAAATTATTCTTTATTTTAAAGCTCCAGGTTAAGGACAAAATATTGCAAGCAAAAAGAAAAAACAATTTAAATATCATTGAGTTACAATAAGGATTACACAAGAACCAGCAGCTGCTGCACTGAAGAACTATAGATTTTGGAATCATTATTTTATAGAGCAAAAGGACTGGGGTTATGACCAAGGGTAACCTAACCAGCAAAGTAAGTATAATCCTGAATGGACAAACAATGGATATTTAATGAATGGAAAGGTTTTCAGATATTTGTGACAAAAACAGCAGAACTTAATGGAAAATTCGACATATAAGACACAGGAGAAATATAAGGTAAACATTAAAGACCAATTATAAGGGACACCATAAGTCAAATTGTTTACTTCTTATATGTTAAAATGCTATCACTATTCTTTTGACTGTCATTATTATTTGGATAGTTTGAAAGAAAGGCTTAGACTAAGTTGTATGTAATGAGGTGATTCTAAAAAAAATTCAGGGAGAGATTAAAAAGGAGTAATTCTCTCATATAAATGAGGCATAAAAGGAAGAATTGATACAGAAGAAGCTAGTGGGGGGGAGCTGGTGGTGCTAGAACCTTATTCTCATTGGAAAAGGGTTAAAGAGAGAATGGCATATATATATATATATATATATATATATATATGTATATATATATATATATATAAATCTTCTAAATTCAGAAAGAAATGAGAGAGTAGGTGATAGGGTGGGGAGACTCCTAGAAGGGAGTGGGTTAAGGAACAGGAGGGCAAGGTACTTGGTAGAAGTAAAGTAGAGGAGTGAGGAGGGATAGGGTAAATGTGGTGAGGACAGTGAGGAAAAAGAGGAAGGAGGAAAATACAAAACAAGTAATTATAACTTAAAATGTGAATGGGATGAATTTTCCCATTAAATTGAAACAGCAGATTAAAATTTTGAATTTAACAATTGTAATAGTAATGTAATTTGATCCCTTTGTATTTGGCAAAGGTAATAGGTACTTACTTAGCACTTAGTAATTCATCAGCCTCTGTTAAAGAAACAGAAGGTATGAATCCCTGTTGCTGACGTAACAGGAAGGAGTTGACAAACAGGAAGGAGCTAATGCTCTGTGTGTGTATGTGTGTAAGGAAAAGCCCAGAGAAGGAGAGACATATCTTCTTGGAGCAAGCTTAGTGGAGGCAGAAGCTGCCACTGGGGAGAATGAAGAGGAAAGCCTAGCCCCCTCCCCCTGGCCCAGGCTGGAGAGAATGATTTTGATTTGGAGAACCTGGATGAAGCGGTTTTTATTCTGAGAACCAGCTGAAACTTCTGCTGAATCCAAGGGCCAGCCAGAGCTGCTGAGGATTTCTGAGAGCCAGCCAGAGTTGCTGAGACTGCTGTGGATTTCTGAGGGCCAGCCAGAACTGCGGAAGACTGAGGAAGCAAGACTGTGATGCTGGTACTTTGCATGAATCTATTGGTGGCTTTGTCGAGCCTTGTCTTCCCAGGAACAGAAACTGTGAATGATTTGAGATGGACTGGACACTGTGAGCTCTAATGTGGAGCAGTAACTGCACAGAGAGCTGGACAAGGACCTGGGAGCTGTCTGCCTTTGAACCCGAGTGACAGTTTGGTGAATATAGGTAGTATCTAGGACCATGGAAGGGGATCCAGGGAATCTGAGAGAGCACCCCGAGTCAAGCTGATAGAAGACTTTACTTGGATACTGTGTTCTGACTGAGAGATTGTAATTTACTAGTGACCTAGGGGTGAAGGGTCTGTGTATTTTCTGATGATTGAATAGTGAATGATGAAGGATGATTGAATGATTGATTGACTAAATGATTGTACTAAGGGAATGATGACTGAATAAGTAATTGATGTGTAACTTAGTGTGCCCCATGAGTGGAGAACTTTGACTATTTGTAATGGGAATGTAAATTTTAAAGATCTTCCCTGCCCCTAGGCTAAAGTGCACCTGGAGCCTGGGGTAGGAGGCTTGTTTTTCAGTAAATACTTCTTGATTGGCCAATGAGTCAAAAAGGTTGTTACATTCCCTGAGCCAGGAGAAGGCTATATAAGCCCTAATGTGAGGCTTTGTTTTGGGGCTCACTTTGAGAAGTGTTCTGTGATTTGATGAAACTTTGGGAAGCCATTGTTGAGAGTCCCCCGGCTTTGAAAAACCCAGATGTTGAAACCCAGATGCTGATTTGGTATGGATGTAATGGTTGGACAGTTTGGAAACTGTCTACTTGATCTGTTTCTCTGTCTTGATAATTCTGTCTGTATATTCTGAAGTTCAGAGTGCTGACCTTTTTCCCCTGAACTAGGTGGATGATACATATTTGACATTAAAATAAGCTTGTTAACCCATTTTGAGTTGCTTTCCTTTATCAAAGCAGATCTAAGAACCTGTGGTGGCAGCCACCCTAGGGACGCTGGGGTGCTTGCTGCTACACTATTATACTTGGTGTCCCTTAAGGAAGCAAACCTCCTTAAGGATGTTTGAATGATTGAGATGCTCAATGCTCAAGCTACTAAATGATTGTTCTTTGTTGAAAACTTTGTGACCACTGTGGTGAAAACTATGTGGCCAACTTAGTGATAAATTGTTTGAATGCTGTATTTTGACTTTCTGTGATAAGTTGTAACATTGTGAATGCTGTACCTTGATTTCTGTGAATGTTTTGCTCTGATTTGTTATGGAATAAATAGAGTGTTCACTATACTGTGTAATCAGAATCTTAAAAGCAGCCACAGTAGCATTCTTCTGGAAAGCTGCTTGTGCTTGGCTTAACAACAATATGTTGCTTTCAGGAAACACAATAAAAATAAGAGATACATAAGAATAAAATAAAAGGCAAGAGTAGAATGTATTACATAAAAAGCAGGGTTAATAATCATGATCTCAGACAAAGTGAGAGCTAAAAGCAGATTTGGCCAAAAGGGAAAAATAGGGAAACTACACTGTCGGTAATATCATTCAATATTGTTTTAGACCGTTTAAAATAACTAGACAATGCAAAATACTTGTGAGTATACCTGCTTGGTGAGCATGTTAAAGATTAGGGATTAGCTTTCTCTGCTGTTAGTTCATGAGGTAATTACTTTATTAGGTTTCTTGGTACCTTAGACAGTGGAGACAGCTGAAATCTCCTTTTCTCAATGTTTGATGAAGCAGACGGCCCTGTGGATAGAACCAAACAGGAGGATGTTTCCAAATGACTTAAACCCCGGTAATGTATCCTATTTAACATTTGTTATTTTTTAGCCAAATAAGAAAAAGATATTTCAAGATAAATAAGTGAGAGGGGAGAAGGAATCCAAAGCATCTTTCTTTCAAGTACAATGTTTCCTATCATTGAAGTGTGAATACTAATTCCAAAAAACAAGCAAATGTGAGTTTCCATTTGCATTCAGCAAAAGAAGATAAAAGTTATGGTGCTTACCTATTGGAGAGTAATTAAAACACAGTGTTGTATTACCATTTTATTTCTCTAATGATAGAATGTTAAAGCTGGAAGGATCTTCCTCCATTGTCAAGTCCCTTCCTCTACTCCTCCCAAGGCCACTACAGATCCAATTGTCAAATTCTTAGCCATGGGGGTGGCTAGGTGGCACAGTGAATAGAGCACCGGCCCTGGATTCAGGATTACCTGAGTTCAAATCCAGCATCAGACACTTAACACAAAAACTAGCTGTGTGACCTTGGGCAAGTCACTTAACCCCAATTGCCCTCCAAAAAGCAAAAAAAAAATTCTTAGCCATTCTTTGAGACCCAACTCAAATGCTGTGTTTCTTTTCTGATCCCACCTGCCACAGTAGGATTTCCATGCTCTTAACTCTAACATTTTGTACAACTTTTAATACATTTGTATCATACTATAGAAGTGTGTGTGTGTGTGTGTGTGTGTGTGTGTGTGCTGAACATGTCATATCTCCTCTGAGGAGATAGGTCACAGTGGGTAGGAGATTTAATTTACTAGAAGGACCCCTGAGTACCTGAATAGAGGTGACTGACAGGACTGACAGGAAGAAAGGTGGAAGGAAAATACCACAGAAAAATTTCTCTTATTTCAAAGCCCTTGGCCCACAAAAGAATGAGGAGATTATTTTTCTTCTTTCTGTACTGAAGTACCACTTATCCCCAGATCCTAGAATTTAGGCAAGGATGGTTTGTAAAAAAAAGATCTGTTCCATATTTTTTTTTTTGGCTCTTCTGTGAACCAAACCTTGATTTATAATATTGTTTCAGTGGCAAAATGGATTCTAAGTTCCTAACTACCAACCTACATGAGACATTTAGAAAAAGGCCCATTTCTTCAATTGAGGAATGACTGTTCTTGGCTATGTTGGCACAGGTTTACAGTATTAAGTCATTTCCACCAAGATTTAGCACGCATATTTCCCTTTTCAGGCAGCATAATGCAGGGAAAGTACTCTAGTCTCAAAGTCTGAAAACCTGAACTTGAGTCCCATCTGAATCCCATGTGACCTCAGGCAAGCCAATTTACTTCTCTGAGGCTCATTTTCCTCATTTGTAAAGTGGAGGTTACCGTGCCTACTATCTCTTTTCCTCCCAATCAGACAATAAGCACTTATTAAATGTCTACTAAGTGCCAGCCACTGTGTCAGGTGCTGATAATACAAAGACTGGATGAAAGAAACAACAGGCACACATATGAATATATCCAAAACAGATACAAAGTGATCTGGGAGGGTGCGATAGACATTTTTATCAGGGAAGGGGGGGCGGGGCATGAAAGACCTCATGTAGTTCTTGAACTGAGATTTGAGGGATACCAAGGATTCAAGGAAGTGGAAATGGAAATCAAGGAATGAGAGATAGCCAGCACAAAGGCATGGAGATGGGAGGAGAGTTGTTTATGAGGACCAGTGAGAAAGCCAGTTTGGATAGACCCAGAGAGTGAGTGGGAACAACATGTAATATGGCAGGAAAAATAGGAGGGAGAAAGGTTGTAAAGAGCTTTAGATGCCAAAAAGAGGAGTTTGGCTTTTTATCAGGGTCAATAGGGAGCCCAGGAACAATTGGAGCAGAGAAGTGACGTGATCAGAAGTGCATTAGGATTATTGCTTTGGCAGTTGGTGAAGGGCAGATTGGAGAGTGGATAAGTGAGACAGAAAACCATCTAGGAAGACATTTCAATAGTCCCATGTAATTCTTTTGAGTACAAATAAAGTGATGTGAAAGTAATTTGTAAACTGTAATAGAAACAGCAGGGATATATATAGTGTTTTAAGATTGCAAAACATTTTACTGACAAAATCTCATTTAAGGCTAAGTAATAACCCTGTGATGGACATACTACACATACAATTATCCCCATTTCACAGATGAGGAAATAGTGATTTTGACTTCATGGTTGACTTGTCCATGGTCATAAAATCACAGAATCACAGAATTTGAGAACTAGAAGAAATCTGATTAGTGATCTACCCCATCCCATGCCTGAAAGGAATGCCCACTACTGTATAATATTTCTGATTAGTGGTTATCCGGCCTCTGTCAAATGACTTGCAGCAAGGAGGAAGCCGTCACTTCTCTTACTGTTCAGTCATTTCAGTTGTGTCTGACTCTTCATGACCTCATTTGGGATTTTCTTGGCAAAGATCTGGAGAGGGTTCCCATTTCCTTCTCCAGTGGATCCATTCTGTCAGAAAATCAGAGATTAAGTGACCTGCTCTTACTGGGTCACACAGCAAAGAAGTGTCTGAGGCTGAATTTGAACTCAGGTCTTCTTGACTACAGATAGACCTGATGCTCTATCTCTTGAGCCAATGTCTGCCTCTCTAGCTAAACCCTCTAGGTAGACAGTTCTCCTAATTGTCCTGCAAATTATTAGGACACTTTTCCTGACATGGAGCTTAAATTCATTTCCATTTTTTGTCCTATTCCCTGAGTTCTACTTATTAAAATAAATCTCATCCCTACTGCGTGTGAGATGCCTTCAAATACATAGAGATTTGTCATGTAGATTTGTCATGTAGCCCCTACCCCCTTTTGCAAAAATCCTTAATTCTTCTATCAGTCCTCATAGAACATGAATTTAAGGCTGGTTGCCATGTGCTCCACAGAATTTGGTAGAGCCTTAAGAAAACATGGAACACAGATCTCCTTGACCCTAGAGAGCTCTTCTCACTGTGCCAAATGCAAAATAAAGAGTTGTTATTATTAGGCCAAAAAGCTTCACTTGAGGCCATGACTGTGAAGGTTATGGTACGTCACAATAATGGTTCATCCTGGTCTCGCCCTCCACCCCAATCTGAGCTATCACAATATCATCCTAGGCACGATTCTACATACATCTTATGCTAAAATCCTTTTTGATTTCTAGAGGTGCCAGATTCTTTCTGATGTGGGCGCCAGCACTTTGGCTTCAGGATAAAACCTTTGTCTGTGCAGCCAGGTTTCTCACCAAATTTATTCATATTTCTCTGGGCACTTACCTTAAAAATCAACCAATCACAGAACCAGGAGAACTTTGTACACAATTACAGATACATCATATATATGATGACTAATTTTGATAGACTGGGCTCCTCTCAGCAATGCAAGGTCATAAGACAAGTCCAAAAGACTCATGATGGAAAAGGCTGTTCACATCCAGAGAAAGAACTACAGAGTCTGAATGCAGATTGAAGCAAACTACTGGCTCTCTCTCTTTTGTGTTCTGGTTTTTTTCATTCCTTCTTTCTCATTCGCTCCATTGGTTATAGTTCTTCTTTAAAACTTGACTAATGTGTGGTGTGAAGGTGTTTGTAGAGCCTATATTGCATTGCAGGCCTCCATGGCAGGGAAGGGGGAGAGGGAAAGGAGAAGGTGGGTGAGAAAATATGGAAATCAGGGGATTTGTGGAGCTGCATGTGGTAAACAGAAAGTAAATAAATAAATTTTTAAAAAATCAACCAATCAACTGCCAAGTATTTAATAATTATTTACTGTGTATTGTACACTGTGCTAGGTGCTGGAATACAGAAAAACAATGTGGAAAGAGGTCTAGACTTGGAGATCGCCCATCTGAGTTAAAATTCCAGCTGTTCACTTACTACCTCTATGATCTTGGTTAAGTCATTTAGAATCTAGGTAATCTCATTTGTTCTGGTCCAAGCTCTGTCATTTCAATTTCAATTCAATTTAGCAAGCATCCATGAAGCAAGTGTACTGAAACCATCCTCTGGTATGCACAGCCACGCCATTCCAATTGGCCATGAGGAGAATTGGGAGATAGGTCAGGTATGACTTCTCCTTTGAGAGTCCTCTGAGTGACTGCTGAGCCATAAGAGCTCATGAACTGGCGTGGCACAGCTGGTGAAAGGAGGGATAATTTATGCCTGGGGCCCTCTTTCATGCAGGTCTCCAGGTGACAAGATTTTATTTCAGTAAGGAGTGGCATAGAACAGACTTATTCTACTCTGAAAAATAATGCTTGGCATGCATCACATCTCCCCACAGGGAATGTCAATTCAACTAACTAGACTTGCACTCAACCCTAAGCTGATTTTTGCTTCTCTTGGATGTTTTCTTCCTTTACCATTGAATTTGTGAGTAATGACAGGTCTTATCCAAGTGCCTAAGCAGGGAAAGAATGGCTAGGGACCAAGAGAAGAACTGATATTGGAGAAAGGTCATTACAAATGTCAATATTGAGTGTTTGATCCAATAATACCAACAGAGAGGAAATATAACGTAACGTTATATTTCAGCAGTCTTGTTAAAAAATGCCTCAACAATCTGTTTGAAGCAGCTAAGATGCTGAATCCTGTTTTAATTATTCTGTGAATGTGCACTGGGATCCTCTCTGCCTAAAGGCAGATAGGCAGTACAGTTCGTAGAGCCCTGGGCTTAGAGTCATGAAGACCTGAATTAAAATCCAGCCTCAGAAACTACATCACCCTGTGCAAGTCACTAGCTGCTATCTCCTTCAGTTTCCCCAACTGTAAAGTGTGGATCATAATAATATCTAATTGTGAGGGAGGAACCTCAGAAGTCATTTAGTCCAGCCTGACCTCGAACTTAAATTTCTCAGGGATGGAGCCAAGCTGGTGGAGTAAAAGCAGGGATGTGGCTGAGCTCCCACACCAACTACCTCCAATACTTCTCATATAACTCTAAACAAATTTTAGAGCTACACAAAGTGACAGAGAGAAACAAACCTCCTGCTGAAGGCAGCCTGGAAGGCTGACAGGAAGGGTCCATTGCACCGAGCTGGGAATGGAGCACAGTCCCACATGAGCTGTGCCAGCCCAGGGTGGCCCTGACGAGCAGCACAGACCAGCCAGAGCAGACTTCAGGAGAGTGAATCACCAGCAACTGTGGCAATTTCCAAACTTCTCAACCCATAAACACCAAAGAGAAAGTAAAAGGTCAGGAGGGGACTTTGTTGGAATCAGGTGACAAAAGAGCACGGTCCTGCTGGGGACTCCCCTGGGGCAAGAAGTGACAGAGGAGTGGGGCTGCAGCTGCTGCTGTGTGCCTGCCTCTGAGCTCCTGGCCTGAAGAATGTAGGAGGACCAAGCAACCATTCAGAGGGTAATTGCTCTTGCTTTGACCTGCTTGGATCTGGGTCATAGTCTTGGTTGGTGGTCCTGGGGTGTGTGGTCAGTGTGCCAGAGCTTGTGGTGGTTGTAGAGAGGGCACCCTCCTCACACCTCTGACAACTGTGAAAAACCCAGCAATTTGTGAAATAACTCTCTGCACTCTGGAAGCAGAGTTCTGTCATGCCAAAGAGCTCAAAAGTCAAGTAATTGGCTTGCAAGATGAGCAAGCAGAGGAAGCACAATCAGACCATAGAATCCTTTTTTGGGAGACAAAAAAAGATGAAACCATGGAAGCAGAAGAAGTCAATGAAGTAAAAACTCCTACATCAAAAGCTTCCAAGAAAAATATGAGCTGGTTACAGGCCATGGAGGAGCTCAAGAAGGATTTCGAAAATCAAGTAAGAGAAGTGGAGGAAAAATTGGAAAGAGAAATGAGAATGATGCAAGAAAATCATGAAAAGGGAGTCAACAGCCTGCTAAAGGAGATGCAAAAAAAGTACTGAAGAAAATAACACCTTAAAAATAGACTAACTCGACTGATGAAATTGCCTGAGTAGTGGCAGATGAATAGAGTACTAAGTAGTGACTGATGAAATTGTTGCACTTCATGAGTGGAGTACTTTGACTTTTGTACTTTGTGTCCCTGAAGGAGGCAAGACTTAAGGATGATTGAATTATTGAGTTACTAAATGCTTGTACTTTGTTCAAAACTATGTGACCACTTTGGTGAAAACCATGTGGCCATTTTAGTGATAAGTTGTTGAGTTGTGACATAATAAATGTTATATTTTGATTTTCTGTGATAAGTTGTAACATTGTAAATGCTGTACCTTAATTTTCTGTGAATTTTTTGTTCTGATTTGCTATTGAATAAATAGAGAAGTTGCTATAAAAAAATAGACTAACTCAAATGGCAAAAGAGGCCCAAAAAGCCAATGAGGAGAAGAGTGCCTTAAAAAATCAATTAGGCCAGGTGGAAATGGAATTTCAAAAACTCACCGAAGAGAATAATTCCTTCAAAATTAGAGTGGAACAAATGGAAAATAATGACTTTATGAGAAATCAAGATACTATAAAACAGATCCAAACAAATGAAAAAATAGAAGACTTTGTGAAATATATCATTGGAAAAACCTCTGACCTCAAAAATAGATCCAGCAGAGAGAATTTTAAAATTATTGGAATACCTGAAAGCCATGAGCAAAAAAAGAGCCTAGACATCATCCTTCAAGAAATTTTCAAGGAAAATTGCCCTGATATTCTAGAAGAGGAGGGCAAAATAGAAATTGAAAGAATTTACCCATTGCCTCTTAAAAAAGATCCCAGAAAGAAAACTCCTAGGATTATCATAGCCAAATCCCAGAGTTCCAAGGTCAAGGAGAAAATATTACAAGCTGTCAGGAAAAAACAATTTGAGTATTGTGGAAAGACAAGATCTAGCAGCCTCTACATTAAGGGATCAAAGGGCTTGGAATATGATATTCCAGGGGTCAAAGGAGCTAGGATTAAAACTAAGAATCACAATCTGAGCAAAACTGAGTATAATGCTTCATGGGAAAATATGGTCATTCAAGAAATAGAGGACTTTCAAGTATTCTTGATGAAAAAACCAGAGCTGAACAGAAAAATTTGACTTTCAAATACAAGAAGCAAGAGAAGCATGAGAAGGTAAACAGGAAAAAGAAATCATAAGGAACTTATTAAAGTTGAACTATTTACATTCCCACATGGAAAAACAATAACTGCAACTCATGAGACTTTTCTCAGTATGAGGATAGTTGAAGGGATTATATATGTATATATGTATAGGAGGGTGTATGTGTGTATAAATACAAATGCGAGTGTATGTATATGTGTGTACATATATACATAGACAGAGGATAAGGGATCAGTTGAATAGGAAGAGATGATATCTAAAAAGTACAATTAAGAGGTGAGAGAGGAATATAATAGGAGGATAATGGGAGAGATAGAATAGGGTAAATTATCTCACATAAAATATACAAAAGAAAACTGTTACAATGGAGGGGAAGAGCAGGGAGGTGAAAGGGAATGAGTCAACCTTACTCTCATTGAATTTGGCTTAAGGAGGGAATAACATACATACCTAATTGGGTATCTTACCCTACAGGAAAGTAAGGAGGAATAAGATAAGAGGGGAGATGATAGAAAGGAGGGCAAATTAGGTGAGAGGGTAGTTGGAAGAAAACACTTTTGCAAAGGGACAGAGTCAAAGAAGAAAATAGATTGAGTGGAGGGAGGGATAGGATGGAGGGAAATATAGTTAGTCTTTCACAATATAATTACTATGGAAACATATTGCGTAACTACACATGCACAAGCTGTTTTGAACTGTTTGTCTTCCCAGTGGGGGTGGGTGAGGAGGGAAGAAGGGAAAGAATCTGGACATCAAAGTTTTAAAAACAAATGTTTAAAAAAAATTGTTTTTTACATGCAACTGGAAAATATGATATACCTGTACTAGGATATAGAAATCCATCTTCCCCTCCTAGAAAGGTAGGAGAGGATGGGGGAGGGTATAAGAGAAAGCATATTGGGGGAAGGGCTATTCAGTAGGCTCGCTATGTTGGGGTGGGGGTAGGGAAAGCATGGGGAGAAAATTTGTAACTCAAAATCTTGTGAAAATGATGGTTGAGAACTAAAAATAAATAAAAGATTAATTAAAGTTTAAAAAATAATATAAAAAAGAACATAAATTTGTCCAATATCCTCAGCAAGTGTCACATAGACTTTCCTTGCTGACTTCCAGTTCTAGAGAGGTCCTGGTCTCCAAAGGCAGCTCATGATATTCTTACACACCTATAATTGTTTTGAAGTTTTTCCTTATATCAAGCTATGATCTGCTTCTCTATTACTAAGGGCTCCTTATAGAATTTAGAGCTTGAAATGATGAATATTTACAGAAATATTAATTGCCCAGGTTAACAAAAGAAGAGAAAGGCTATTTCAATAACCTAACATGAGAAAAAGAAACTGCACAAGGCAAAAATGAACTCCTCCAAATGGGAATAAACAAATTTCTAAGAACAAATAGATTTACTAGTGAATTGTATCAAACATTCAAAAACAATGAATTCTAATACTACATGCACTGTTTACAAAAATAAGAAAAGAAAGTACCCTTCTAATTTCTTTCTACAATAGAAAACATGGCCTTGATACCCAACCCAGTGAGAGGCAAATCCAAGAAAGAAAACTATAGATCAATAGCCATAATAAAAAATATAAAAATTTTAAAATAAGATATTAGCAAGGAGGATACAGCAACATATTAGAATGATTTACACTATGTCCAAGTTGGGTTTATACAAGGAATATAAGATTGTTTCAACCTAAGAAAGACTATAAATATAATAAAACATGTTAATAATATTAACTGTAAAACTCTGATCATATCGACAGATATTAAATTATTTTGAAAAATAAATGTTAACTTTTCTATTAAAAATACTAGAAAGAATAGAAAGAAATTTTCTTGTTAAATATAATATTCTTATTTCAAATAAAATTCAATATAGTAATATTATTTTAATAATGTAGTATTCATCTAAATATAAGAGCTAATATAATATGTAATGGGAAAAAATTAAAGGACTTTCCGATCAGAGCAGGGATAAAGCAAGGATGTCCTTTATCACTACAACTATTTTATATAGTGTTAGAAATGCTAGCTATAGCAAATAGACAAAAAAAATTAATTGAGGAATAAGCATTAGCAAAGAGGGTATAAAATTATCTGGTTTTGAAAATGATAATAACAGTATACTTAATGAACCCCAGAAAATCAGCCCCTCAAAAGAGAATAATTAATAACCAACAAAGTTACAAAATAAATCCACACAAATCATCAGAATTCATATATATATATATATATATAAAACCAATGAAACCCAACAAGAAGAATTAAAAAGAGAAATTCAATTCCAAATAACAGCAAAAGCTATAAAAATATTTGGGAGTATATCTACATAGATTACCCAAGGGACTATATGAAACAACTAAGCTACAAAAAACATTCTTTGCATAAGCAAAGACATATCTAAATAATTAGAGAAATATTCATTGCTCCATGGTTAAGTTGAACTAATATAATAAAAATAATACAACCTAAGTTGATTAAGTTATTCAGTGCTATACCAAACAGATTCCTGAAAAAATATTTTTGCACTTAGAAAAATAATAATTTAATTCATAGGAACGAATAAAGGGTCAAGAATTTCAAGAAAAATCAAGGGAAAAATGTGAAGGAAAGAGGTCCATCAGTATCAGATCACTAATTGTACTAGAAAGCACTTGTCATTAGAGTGATATGGTACCAGCTTAACAAAAGTGTGAGGGGGTGACTTGAACACTGGAACAGATTAAACACACAACATGTAGAAGCAAATGAGCATAGAAGCCTATGTTTAATAAGCCCAAACACCCTAGTTACCAAGGCAAAGGCTCACTATTTGACAAAAACTGCCGGCAAACTGTACAGCAGTCTGTCAGAAATTAAGTTCATTCTAACATATCACACCATCACCAGAATAACCTCCAAATAGATAAGTGTATTAATCATAAACAAATTAGAAGAGTAAGAAAGAAATTATCCTTTAAATCTATGAATAAGGGAAGAACTCACAAATAAACAAGTGATAGAGAGGGTCACATAAAACAAAATGAACAAATTTTGATTATATTTTTAAGTTTTAAAGTTTTGCAAAATAAATATAATAAAGTTAAAATCAGAAAGGAAACAAGTAATTAGGGAAAATCTTCCCAGTGTTTCTCTAATGAAAGTCTCATATCTAAGATATATGAAAAACTTGTTCAAGTTTATAAGACTAAGAATCACCCCCCAACAGACACATAGTAAAAGAATATCAACAGCTATTTTTCAAAGGCAGAAATACAAGCTATGAAAAAATCATTTTAAATTGTTCTAAATCACTGGTAATCATAAATATGCGAATTAAAGCAGCTTTGAGTTTCTAAGTCATATCCATCAGATTAGCAAAGATGACAAATGGAGGGTATGTGCAATAAGAGGTACATTAGTTCAATATCAGTGGAGCTATAAATCGGTCTAAACCATTCTGGAAAGCAGCTTGGAACTATGTGAAGAAAAAAAGCCTGTTATTATATACTGTATAGACTGTATATACTGTACATACATTTTGGCTCAGGTACACCACTTCTAAGCCTATACAGAAAAAAAAAAGAGAAAAAAGATGTACAAAAATACTTGCCATAGTTCTTTTCACAGTTCTCAAAAATTTGAAACTAAGGCTACATCCTCATCTTGGGGAATAGCTAAACAAATTGTGGTATATGAAAGTAATGGAATATTGCTGTTCCATAACAAATTATAAAATGGACAGTTTCATTGGAAACTAGGAAGAACTTTGTGAACTAATGCAGAGTAAAGTGAGCAGAACTAGAGCAATTTATGCAATAACATTATAGAGAAAAACAGCTTTGAGTGACTTTAAAACTCTTAACACGTTGGTAGGACATAGGTCCAGAAGAATAAAAGAATGAATAATAATAACTAGCTTTTAAGATCTTTAAAGTGTTTTAAAAATATTATCTCATTGTATCCTCACAATAATCTCGGAAGGTTAGGTACTATTAAGATCCCTATTTTAAAAATGAAGAAAATGAGGCCTGACTTGCCTTAGATCACCCAGTTAGTAAATTTCTGAGGCTGAAATTGAACTGAGGTCTTCCTGATACCAGTTCTTTTGCTCTAATCACTGTGCCACCTAGCTGACGATTAAAAGATGAAATACCCCAATTATCTCCTATTAGAGAGACAATTATTTTAAAATGTAATAAGCACAAATGTTTTCATATTTGGCCAATATGAGAATTTGTTTTGCTGGTTCATGCAGTTATATATCATGGACTTTCTTTTTTTTTTCTTTTCTTTTTTTTTTTTTAAATATTCTCAGTGAGGAATGGAGGGAGGTACAGTGGGCAGGACAAAAAGACTATATAAGGGTACATTCTTCAAGAAAAAAACAGGGAGGTACATAGGGGAAAATGTGGGAGATAAAACCAAAATATATCAATAAAAGCTTATTTTACCAAAAAGAATTCAGAGCATTAAGGGACGTAGAATTTAGTTCAATCCCTTCACTTTAGAGATGAAGAAAGTGAACTTTTCTGCCCTCCTCCCTCAAATTTTGTAATTTCCTCCCCAGCAACCATTTTCTTCTTCTAAGTGAGAATCAGCATGTGACATGAAGGTACACACTTGTACCATCTTGCTAAGGAGGCTGATGCTGGTGTATCCCTTGACTTCAGGAGTTCTGAACTTCTGAACCACCAGCCTAGTCAGTGGTCCACACTAAATCTGGCCCCAACATTGTGAGTTCCCAAGAGTGGAGGGCCACCAGACTACCTAAGGAGGGCTTACAGATCCCAGGTCAGATAAACAGAATAGGTTAAAATTTCTGCACTAATCAGCACTTTGGATCAAACCATGAGTAGCCACTGTACTGTCAACCTGGGCAAGATAGAGAGATACAGTAATACATAAACAAATAGAAAAGCAGATACAAGAGAAAATTTCCTTTCCTTAGTTCTTGATAATAATAGTAAGTACTAATATTTATTCAGTGGTGCAATGAGTAGAGCACTGGACCTGGAGTCAGAGAGTTGTGGTTGTTCAGTCATTTCAATCATGCTCTATTCTTCATGACCTGAGTTCAAATATGGCTGCAATCACTTCCTAGATTTTTCCAGTCCCAACAGAATCTCTTAGCTGATGGAATCTGTTCATTCAAATCACCATTGTTTGAAAAATAGCTAACTACTCCTTACTCTTTGAGCAGGGTCTCATCTTTTTGTTGTTGCTGTTATCATTGTATGTTTGTGTGTGTGTGTGTGTTCATTTTTACATGGCTCCAGTGTCAACCAGGCCTTCTTTTCCTCTTTCATGTTCTGTAATTGCCAGAGTCAACAAAACAGAGCTGAATCCCCAGTAATGTATACTGAGCCATGGGGATTAGAGCAAAAGTCTCTTTGCAAAGGAATATTCCAAGGTACTGAAGACATTGCTTCTTTCCAGTAGATTATATTGGCATCATCGTGAAAGCTTTCCAACACTCATTTGAAAGGCTGCCTTTCGAAATCCAGTGTAAGACTCATAGGGCATAGTGTTGCTTTGGTGTCAATGGCGATGCATGGAGTTCAACATCTTGCTTTCCTCTAAATGTCAGCAAAAGCTTTACCAGCCCAGATTGTTTCCCCATAAATGGACACAATCCCCTAGAAAGGTAGAATATCTATTGTTATTCAGGGCACTTATTTGACTTTTTAGATCCTCATTATTACCTTCATTGTACCAATACAATTGAGGTTCCATCAGATTTGGTTTGCCCAAAAGGGATTCTTCACTAGTAATTGTTCTATCAAAGAAAATCCTTTCTGCCGATTGAGAGAAAGAGAAAGCTTCAAAATGCTAGAAACTTCATAGTCTAGGCCTATTGCAACATATTTAATCAATGAAATAAAAAGTCTTGAGGAAATCCAATCTTTTTCAATGATTTGCCTTCTAAGAAATGTTTCTCCTTGTAGCCACAAGAGGGAGCCATTGATTCGCCAGCACAAAGTGAAAAGGGACTAAAAACAACACGGAATGAATGTGTTTCATACCATTCTTCCTCCATTTAACACTCGTCTTAAACAAAAAAAGTTTTTGTTCCTCATTCTAATGCAAATGAAATATTGAATACCACATCTTTCACTTTATTCTCTTGAATATGCTTATACTTTGAAAGCATGTGTTCTTCATACAAACTGATCTATTTGCTCTGACACTATTGGGTAAAGAACTTTGAATACCCTTGTTGGGTCCTCTTTGCTTTCTCCGTAATGACCACAGTCAATGAAATAAATCTCAGTCCTCAGCGATGAGTACTGAACCATGGGGATTAGAGCAAAAGTGAAGGAATATTCCAAGGCCTGGAAGACATTGCTTCTTTCCAGTAGATTATATTGCCATCATCGTGAAAGCTTTCCAGCACTTCTTTGAAAGACTGCCTTTGGACATCCAGTGAAAGACTCATAGGGTCCAAGGTTACCTTGGCTTCAATGGAAGTGAAGGGAAGCTCAGTATGTTGCTTTCTTCTAAAGGTCAGCAAAAGCTTTACAAGCACAGGATGTTTCTTCAGTAATGGACACGAGTCCATAGAAAGTTAGAATACCTGTTGTTATTCAGGGCACTTATTTGACTTTCTAGATTCTCCCTGTTGTCTCCCTTGTGTTGTCTCCCAACATCAGATTTGGTTTGCCCAAAAAAGGTTCTTCACTTTCAAGATGTTCTACCAAGGAAAATCCCTTCTGCCAAAAGAAATAAGATTTAACTGGACTGAAAAGGGTAAAAACTCCACAGTATAGGCCTACTGTGATGTATTTAATCAATGAAATAAAATAACTCTTAAGGAAATATCTTTTTCAATCAGATTCACCTTCTAAGAAATCATTTCTCCTGTAAGCCACTAGAGGGAACCATTTACTCACCAGCACAAATTGAACCGTGACTCCTACAATATAGAATATGCCTCAGACCATTCTTTCTCCAAATGCTAATTTTATAAACAAAGTTCTTGTTCTTCATTCCATTGCAAATGAAACATTGAATTCAATGACTTTTACTTTATTCTGTCTTGCATATGTTTATCCTTTGAAAGAATGTGTTCTTCAGACAAACGGATCTGTTTGCTCTGATACTATTGGATAAAAGACATTGAACACCCTCTTTGGATCTCCTTTCTCTGTAATGACCACAGTCAATGGAATAGAGTTGAATCCTCAGCAATGGGCACTGAACCATGGGGAGAAGAGCAGAGGTCCACTTGTGAAGGAATCTTCCAAGGAACTGAAGATGTCGCTTCATTCCAGTGTATTATGTAGGGATATTTGTGAAAGCTTTCCAATGCTCTTTTGAAAGGCTGGTTGTGATATCCAGTGTAAGACTCACAGGGCCCAAGGTTGCATTGGTCTCAATATAAATGCATGAAGTTCAGCATCTTGCTTTCCTCTAAAGCTAAGCAAAAGCTTTACAAGCACAGAATGTTTCCTTCCAAATGTACACAATTCCACAGAAAGTTGGAGTATCCATGGACAGTCAGGGCATTTATCTACTTCCTAGTTCCCCCCTTTTCATTGTATCAAGCTAATTAAGATTCCATCAGATTTGATTTGCCTAACAAGGTTTCTTCTCTTTCAGTAAATGTTCTACCAAAGAAAATCCTGTCTGCCAATTGATGTAAGGAGAAAATTCTTAAATGGACCCCAAATGATTGAAACTCCACAATCCTATTGCAATGTATTCAGTTCAATGAAAGAAAACAAGTTTTAAGGATATACCATCTTTCCCACTCTGTGATTTATCTTCTAAGAAAAGGCTTTCCCTTGTAGTCAATAGAGATAGGCATTGATTGACAAGCACAAATTGGAAAGGAATTTAACAGTAAAGCACTAGCCTTCATGCTTGTTTTAAACATCAAGTTATTCTTCCTCATTCAAATGAAAAATTGAATTCAATGACTTTTACTTTGTTCCATCTTGAATATGTGCATCCTTTGAAAGAATGTATTCTTCATTCAAATTGATCTGTTCTCTCTGGTTCAATTGATTAAAGAACTTTGAAGCCCTCTGGATCTCTTTGCTTTCTCTCTAATAGAATAGAGTTGAATACAAAGTGATCTGTTTTGAACCATGAGAATTAGAGCAAAAGTCCCTCTGTGAAGGAATATTCCAAGGGACTAAAGACATTGCTTCATTCCAGTAGATTATGGCTATCTTTGGACGTCCAGTGTGATAATTGCAGCACCCGATGTTGCCTTGGGCTCAATGAAAATGAATGGGAATTCAGTATCTTGCTTGGTTCTAAAGCTAGGCAAAAGCTTTACAAAAACAGAATGTTTCCTTACAAATGAACACAATTCCACAAAAAAGTTAGAACATCTGCTGACATTCAGGGCACTTGACTATTCTCTTAATTGTATCAATCCTATTAAGGTTTCATGAGATTTCATTGGAGTAAAAAGGGTTCTTCTCTTTCAGTTCATGCTCTACCAAAGAAAATTCCTTTGGCCAATTGAGGGAAAGAGAAAAGTCTTCACTGAACCCAAAATGGAAGAATCTCCACAGTCTAGGCTGATTGCAATGTATTCAATCCAATAAAACAAAATAAGTCTTAAGGAAATATAGTCTTTTCCATTCAATGGCTTACCTTCTAAGAAAATGTTTCCCCTCATTGCAACAATAGTCATTGATTAATCAACACAAATTGAAAAGGCATTCAGACAACACAGGATGTGCCTCATCACCTTCCTCCTCCTAACACTAGTTTTAAAAAGCAAGTTCTTCTTCCTCATTCCAATGTAAATGAAACATTCAATTCAATTACTTTTACTTTATTCTTTCTTAGTCATGTTTATCCTTTAAGAGAATGTGTCCTTCTGCCCGAAGGGCTATAAAAAATGCATACCTTCGGACCTACTATTTGGGCCTCTATTATGGCTCTATCCCAAAGAGATCATACAAGTGGGAGGAGGACCCGTATGTACAAAAATATTTCTAGCAGCTCTTTTTGTGGTGGCAAAGAATTGGAAATCAAGGGGATGCCCATCAATTGGGGAATGGCTGAACAAGTGGTTCTATATGAATGTAATGGAATATTATTGTGGTATAAGAAATGAGGAGCAGACGGACTTCATAATAACCTGGAGAGACTTATATACACTGATGCTGAGTGAGGAGAACTTTGTACACAATTACAGACACACCGTGATGACTAACTTTGACAGACAGGGCTCCTCTCAGCAATGAATGGTTATAAGACAACTCCGAGGGGCTCATGATGGAAAGGGATGTCCACATTCAGAGAAAGAACTACAGAGTCTGAATGCAGAGTGAAGGAAACTACTCATTCTCTCTCTTTTGTGTTTTGTTTCATTTCGTTCCTTCTTTCTCATCGTTCACTCCATTGATTATAATTCTTCTTCACAACTTGACTGATCTTTAATGTGAAGGTATATGTAGAACCCATATCTGATTGCATGCCTCCTTGGGGGGGGGGGGCAGAAGGAGGGGGAAAATTTGGAATCCAAGGGATTTTGGAATTGAATGTTGTAAACTAAAAGTAAATAAATAAATTTTTAAAAATAAAATAAAAGAATGTGCTCTTCATTCAAACTGATCTGTTTGTTCAAGTTCTGCTGGTAAAGAACTTTGAAAGCCCTTGTTTAAATCACTTTGCTGTCACTGTAATGACCTCAGTTAATGGAATAGAGCTGAATGCTAAGTAATCAGTACTGAAACATAGGGATTAGAACAAAAGTCTCTTTGTGAAGAAATATTCCAAGGCCCTGAAGACATTGCTTCTTTCCAGTAGATTATATAAGGACCTTCTTGACAGCTTTCCAACACTATTTTGAAAGCCTACCTTGTGACATACACTGTAAGATTCATAGGGCCCAATGTTGCCTTGGCCTCAAGATAAATTAATTGGAATTCAGTTACTCGCTTTCCTCTAAAACTAGGCAAAAGTTTTACAAGTGGTAAATATTTCCTTACAAATAGACATAATTCCACAGAAAGCTGGAAGGAACATCTACTGTCAGGGCACTTAGCTAACTTCCTAGATCCTCACTATTCTTATCATATGATCAAGTCAATTAAGATTCCCTTAGATTTGGTTGACCCAACAAGTATTCTTCTTTTTAATAAATGTTCTACCAAAGAAAACTCTTTCCACAAATTTATGGAAAGAGAAAAATTTTAACTGGACCCTAAATACTTGAAACTCCACAGTTAAGGCCTATTGCAACACATTAAATCCAATGAAACAAAACTAGTCTTAGTGCAGCCAGGTAGCACAGTAAGAGCACCAGCCCCAGTGTCAGGATGTAATGGGAATGTAAATTTAAAGATCTTCCCTGCCCCTTGGCTAAAGTGCACCTGGAGCCTGGGGTGGGAGGCTTGTTTTTCAGTAGATACTTTTTGATTAGCCAGTGGCTCAATAAGGTTGTCACATTCTCTGAGCCAGGAGAAGGCTATATAAGCCCTGATGTGTAGCTTTGTTTTGGGGCTCACTTTGAGAAGTGTTCTGTGATTTGATCTGGATTATGGGAAGACGTTGTTGAGAGCCCCCCCCTCGCCTTTGAAAAAACCCAGATGTTGAAACCCAGATGTTGATTTGGTATGGATGTAATGGTTGGACAGTTTGGAAATCTGTCTACTTGATCTCTTTCTCTGAATTGATAATTCTGTCTGTATATTCTGAAGTTTGGGGTGCTGACCTTTTTCCCCTGAACTAGGTAAACTATACATATTTGACTGATTAAAGTAAGCTTGTTAACTCATTTTGAGTTGCTTTCCTTTATCAAAGCAGATCCAAGAACCTGTGGTGGCCGCAACCCTGGGGACACAGGGGGTGCTTGCTGCTACACAGGATGACCTGGGGAATCGAATCTGGGCTCAAACACTTAGCACCCACCCAGAAACACGTGGCTGTGTAACCTTGAGCAAGTTACTTAACCCCAATTGCTTAAATTAAAAAAAAAAAAAAGAAACAAAACTAGTCTTGAGGAAATATAATCTTTCCTAGTCAGTGGTTTCCCTTCTAAGAAAATGTTTTCTCTTATAGCCAATAGAGATAGTTATTGATCCACCAGCATGAATTGAAAAGGGAGGCAAGAAACAGAGGGTGTGCTTCATATCACTCTTTCTCCTAACACTAGTCTAACATAACAAGTCATTCTTCCCCATTCCAATGCAAATAAAACATTGAATTTTGGGTTTTTACTTTATTCTGTATTGAATATAACTATGCTTTGAAAGAATTTGTTCTTCATTCCTACAGATCTATTTGCTTTGGTTATACTGGTTAAAGAACTTTGAATGCCCTTGTTTAGATCTCATTGCATTCTCTGTAATGACCACAGTCAATGGAATAGAGCTGAATCCTCTGCAATGGTTGTTGAACCATGGGGATCAAAGCAAAAATCCTTTTGTGAAGGAATACTCCAAGGCACTGAAAACATTGCTTTATTTCAATGGATTATGTAGGGATCATCCTGAAAGCTTTCCAACACTGTTCTAAAAGGCTGCCTTTTAAAAGCAAGTGTAAGACTCATAGAGCCCAATGTTGCATTGGTTTCAATATAAATGCATAAAATTCAGTATCTTGCTTTCTTCTGAAGGTAGGCAAAAGCTTTAACAAACACAGAATGTTTCTTTACAAATGGACACAATTCCATAAAAAGGTAGAACATTAAGGTTCTATTAAATTTAGTTGACCCAAAAATGGTTCTTATAAATGTTCTACCAAAGAAAATTGTTTTTAGCAACTGAAAGAGAATTATTTTAACTGTATCTAGAATGCGTGAAACTCCATAGTCTAGGCCTAGGTCAATGTATTGACTTCAATGAAAAGTCTAGACTGTGAAAGTTTTTGGCATTTTGGGTCCACTTAAGACTTCTTTTTCCTTTATTGGTGGAAAGGATTTTCTTGGGTGGAACATTTACTGAATCAGAAGAATCCATTTATAGGCAAACAGAATCTAATGGAACTTGAATAGGCTTGATGAAATGAAGATAATGCTGAGAATCTAGGAAGTCAAATAACTGCCCTGAATGAAAGCAGATATTCTGCCTTTCTGTGGTATCTCGTCTATTTATAAGGAAACATTTTCTCCAAATAAAGCTTTCAGCTAGCTTTAGAAGAAGGAAAGATACTGAACTTCCATTCATTTACATTAAGGCCAAGGAAATATTGTGCCATAGGAATCTCACCCAAGATGTCTAAATGAAGACTTTAAAAACAACATTAGAAATTAATTGGAAACTAAATAATCTAATCCTAAAGAATGTGTGGGTCAAACAGCAAACCACAGAAACAATCAATAACTTCATTCAAGAGAATGTTGACAATGAGACAACATATCAAAACTTATGGAATGCAGTGAAAGCAGTTCTTAGGGGAAATTTTATATCTCTGAATGTTTACATGAATAAAACAGAGAAAAAGGAGGAAAAATGAATTAGGCATGCAACTGAAAAATCTAGGGAAAAAAAACAAATTGAAAATCCTCGATTAAATACCAAATTAGAAATGCTGAACATTAAAGGAAAGATTAATAAAATTGAAATTAAGAAAACGTTTGAACTAATAAATAAAACTAAAAGCTGGTTTTATGAAAAAACAATAAAATTGATAAACCTTTGGTTAATTTGATTTTAAATAAAGAAAGAAGAAAAACAAATTACCAGTATCAAAAATAAAAAGGGTGAATTCACCACCAACTAAGAGGAAATTAAAACAATAATTAGGAATTACTTTACCAAATTATACACCCATAAATTTGACACTCTTAGTGAAATGGATGAATATTTACAAAAATATAAATTTCCCAGATTAACAGAAGAGGAAGTAAATTACTTAAATTACTCCTTCAGAAAAAGAAATTGAGCAAGCCATCAATGAACTACCTAGGAAAAAATCTCCAGGCCAGATGAATTTATAAGCAAATTCTGTCAAACATTTAAAGAAACATTAATTGTAATACTATATAGAATATTTGAAAAAAATTGACAAAGAAGGAGATCTATCAAATTCTTTTTAATATACAAATATGGTACTGATACTTAAACCAGGAAGAGGCAAAACAGAGAAAGAAAATTATGGACCAATTTCCCTAATGAATATAGATGCAAAAATTTTAAATAAAATGTTAGCAAAAAGATTGCAACAGAGAATAATTGCACTTTGATCAAGTAGGATTTATACCAGGAATGCAGGGCTGGTTCAATATTAGGTAAGCTATCGGCAAAATTTATCATATCAGCAACAAACCTAACAGAAACTATATGATTATCTCAATAAATGCAGAAAAAACTTTTGACAAAATACAAAACCCATTCCTATTAAAAGCACTAGAGAGAGGGGCGGAGCCAAGAGGGCGAAATAAAAATAGGAACTCCACACAACTCCCACTCCAAACAACTCCAAAATCTGTAAAATATGATTCTAAACAAATTTTAGAACTACAGAACCCACAAAGTGACAGAGAGAAACAAATCTCCCACTGAAGACAACCTGGCAGGCCAACAGGAAGGGTCTAACCCACCAACCTAGGAGCCAAGTGCAATCCCACATGAACCACTGGCAATCAGACCTGAGGAGGCCCCAACCTGTGGCACAGATCTGACAGAGCAGATTCCAAGAGAGTGAATCACCAGCAGCTGCATCAGTTTCCACATTTCTCAACCCATAAACACCAAAGAGAAAGTAAAAGGTAAGTGGGGAACTTTGTTGGAGCTCAGTGACAGAAGAGCACAGTCCAGCCCCTGTCCTCAGGGCAAGAGGTGGGGATGCTACAGCTGCTGCTGCATGGCTGCCTCTGAGCTCCTGGCCTTCAGATTGTAGGGGGACTGAGCAACCATCCAGAGGGTAATCACTCTTGCTTTGACCTGCTGAGATCTGGATCGCGGTCTTAAGTGGTGGTCCTGGGGTGTGTGAACAGCGTGCCAGAGCTTGGGGTGTCCATAGAAAGGGTGCCCTCCTCATAGTTCTCATGACATCTATGAAAACCCCAGCTATTGGGGACATAACTCTCTGTATTCTGGAAGCAGAGTTCTACCATGGCAAAGAGTTCAAAACTCAAGTAATTGACTGGCAAGATCAGCAAGCAGAGGAAGCACAATCAGACCATAGAATCCTTCTTTAGGGACAAAAAGGATCAAACCATGGAAGCAGAAGAAGTCAATGATGTCAAAACTCCTGCATCAAAAGCTTCCAAGAAAAATATGAGTTGGTTACAGTCCATGGAGGAGCTCAAGAAGGATTTTGAAAATCAAGTAAGAGAAGTGGAGGAAAAATTGGAAAGAGAAATGAGAATGATGCAAGAAAATCATGAAAAGTGAGTCAACAGCCTGCTAAAGAAGATCCCCAAAATACTGAAGAAAACACCTTAAAAAATAGACTAACATGGTATAGCAGCAAGCACCCCAGCATCCCCAGGGTGGCTGCCAATACAGGTTCTTGGATCTGCTTTGATAAAGGAAAGTAACTCAAAATGGGTTAACAAGCTTACTTTAATCAGTCAAATATGTATCATTTACCTAATTCAGGGGGAAAAGGTCAGCACCCCAAACTTCAGAATATACAGACAGAATTATCAAGACAGAGAAACAGATCAAGTAGACAGATTTCCAAACTGTCCAACCATTACATCCATACCAAATCAACATCTGGGTTTTTCAAAGCCAGGGGGGCTCTCAACAATGGCTTCCCAGAGTTTCATCTGATCAAATCACAGAACACTTCTCAAAGTGAGCCCCAAAACAAAGCCTCAAATCAGAGTTTATATAGCCTTCTCCTGGCTCAGAGAATGTAACAACCTTATTGACCCACTGGCCAATTAAAAAGTATCTACTGAAAAACAAGCCTCCCACCCCAGATTCCAGGTGCACTTTAGCCTAAGGGCAGGGAAGATCTTGAAAATTTACATTCCCATTACACATGGTGGCTAGGTAGTGCAGTGAATAGAGCAGCAGCCCTGGAATCAGAAGGACCTAAGTTCAAATCTGGCCTTAGACACTTAACACTTACCAGTCATGTGACCTTGGGCACGTCACTTAAACCCAATTGCCCTGCCTCCCCCCCTCCAAAAAAGCAAAAAAAAAAGTTTAAAAAATGGACTAACTCAAATGGAAAAAGAGGCCCAAAAAGCTAATGAGGAGAAGAATGCCTTAAAAAATCAATTAGGCCAGGTGGAAATCAAATTTCAAGAACTCACTGAAGAGAATAATTCCTTGAAAATTACATTGGAGCAAATGGAGCTAATGACTTTATGAGAAATCAAAATACTATAAAACAGATCCAAACAAATGACAAAATAGAAGGCAATGTGAAATATCTCCTTGGAAAAACCACTGACCTGGAAAATAGATCCAGGAGAGAGAATTTTAAAATCATTGTACTACCTGAAAGCCATGATCAAAAATAGAGCCTAGAAATCATCCTTCAAGAAATTCTCAAGGAAAATTGCCCTGATTAGAAGAGGAAGGCAAAATAGAAATTTAAAAAATTCACCCATTTCCTCTTGAAAAAGATCCCAAAAAGAAAACCCCTAGGATTATCATAGCCAAATTCCAGAGTTCCAAGGTCAAGGAGAAAATATTGCAAGCTGTCAGGAAGAAACAATTTGAATATTGTGGAAAGACAATCAGGATAACACAAGATCTAGCAACCTCTACATTAAGGGATCAAAGGGCTCGAAATATGATATTCCAGAGGTCGAAGGAGCTAGGATTAAAACCAAGAATCACATACTCAGCAAAACTGAGTATAATGCTTCATGGGGAAATGTGGTCACTCAAGAAATAGAGGACTTTCAAGTATTCTTGATGAAAAAACCAGAACTGAACAGAAAATTTTGACTTTCAAATATAAGAAGCAAGAGAAGCATGAGAAGGTAAACAGGAAAAAGAAATCATAAGGAACTTATTAAAGGTGAACTATTTACATTCCTACATGGAAAAATGTTTTCCTACATGAAAAAAACAATAATTGTAACTCATAAGACTTTTCTTAGTATGAGGATAGTTGAAGGGAATATTTATGTGTGTGTATATGTGTGTGTGTATGCATACATATATGTATGTTTAGGAGGGTGTATGTGTGTATAAATACATATGTGTGTATATGTGTGTACAGGTATACATAGAGGGCACAGGATCAATTGAATAGGAAGAGACAATATCTAAGAAATAAAATTAAGAGGTGAGAGAGGAATATAATAGGAGGAGAAAGGGAGAGATAGAATAGGGCAAATTATCTCACATAAAAGAGGCAAGAGAAAACTGTTACAATGGAGGGGAAGAACAGAGAGGTGAAAGGAAATGGGTCAACCATACTCATTGAATTTGGCTTAAGGAGAGAATAACATACACATTCCTTTGAGTATCTTACCCTACAGGAAAGTAGGGGGAAAGGGGATAAGAGGAGAGATGATAGAAGGGAGGGAAGATTCATGGAAGGGTAGTTAAAAGCACATATATTTGAAAATGACAGGGTCAAAGAAGAAAATAGGTATAAGGGGAGGCAGGATAGGATGGAAGGAAATATAGTTAGTCTTTCACAATATAACTACTATCTTAATGTTTTGTATAACTACACATGTACAACCTATATTGAATTGCTTGTCTTCCCAGTGGGGGTGAGGGAGAAAGAAGGGAAAGAATCTGGAAATCAAAATTTTAAAAACAAATGTTTGAAAAAAATGTTTTTTATGTGTAACTAGGGAATAAGATATACAGGCACTGGGGTATAGAAATCCATCTTGCCCTACTAGAAAGTTAGAGTGGGCATGGGGAAGGATATAAGAGAGAGTAGATTGGGGGAGTGAGCTTGTTATCTTGAGGTAAGGGGTAGGGGAAAGACAGGGAGAAAATTTGTAACTCAAAATCTTGTGGAAATGAATGTTGGAAACTAAAAATAAATTTTTTTAAATGGAAAAAATAAAATAAAAATCACTAGAGAGTATACAAATTAATGGAGTCTTCCTTAAATTCCCTTGATATTGATAAGTATCATCTACCAAAAACCTTTAGCAAGCATTATACGTAATGGGGATAAGCTAGAAGCATTTACAATCACTAGGGGTGAAAAAAAGGATGTCCATCATCACTGCTGTTGTTCAATGTGATACTAGAAATGTTAGCTTTAACAATAAGAGAAAAAAAGAAATTAAAGGAATTAGAATAGACAAAGAATAAACTAAGCTATCATTTTTTGCAAATGATATGGTGATATACTTACAGAATCCTAGAGAATCAAGTTAAAAAACTTCTTGAAAAAATAAACAACTTTAGCAAAGTTGCAGGATAAAAAAACAAGCCCATATAAATCAATAATATTTCTATATATTACTAACAAATCCCAACAGCATGAGATAGAAAGAGAAATTCCATTTAAAGTTACTATAGACATTATAAAATATTTGGGCATCTACACAATTACAAAATACTTTTCACACAAATGAAGTCACATCTAAATAATTAGAAAAACAGTTACTCTGGGTAGACGAAGATAATATAATAAAAAATGGCAATTCTACCTAAATTAATATGCTTATTCAGTGCCATACCAATCAAACTACCAAAAAATTATTTTATAGAACTAGAAAAAATAATAGCAGACATTATCTGGAAGAACAAAAGGTCCAGAATATCAAGGGAATTAATGAAAAGAAATGCTAGAGAAGGTGGCCTAGTTATACCAGATCTTAAATTGTATTATAAGAAAACAGTCCTCAAAACTACCTGGTACTGGCTAAGAAATTGAGGATAGATCCATGGAATAAGTGAGGTACACAAGACACAGTAGCCAATGATTATAGCGATCTAATGTTTAATAAACCCAAAGACCCCAGCTTCTAGCATAAGAATTCACTATTTGACAAAAACTACTGAGAAAACTGGAAAATAGTATGGCAGAAACTGGACATAGAACATTTGACACCATACCCCAAAATAAAGTCCAAATGGGCACACGATTTATATATAAAGGCTGATACTATAAACAAACTTAGAGGAGCAAGGAATAGTTTATCTGTCAGATTTATGGAGAATGGAGGAATTTGTAAGAGATTTACAAGAGAAAGAGAACATTATGAAATGTGAAATGGATAATTTTGATTACATTAAATTGAAAAGTTTTCACACAAAGTCAATGCAACCAAGATTAGGAGGGAAGCAGAAAACTGGGAAAGAATTTTTACAACTTGTGGCTCTTATAAAGACCTCATTTCTAAAATATATAGAGAACTGAGTCAAATTTGCAAGAATACAAGTCATTCCCCAATTGATAAATGGTCAGAGGATATGAACAAGCAGTTTTCAGAGAAAGAAATTAAAGCTATCTATAGTCATATGAAAAAGTGCTCTAAATCACTATGGATTAGAGAGATGCAAATCAAAACAACTCTGAGGTACCATATCACACTCTCAGATTGACTAAGATGACAAAACAGGAAAATTATAAATGTTGGAGAGGATTGGGAGATTTGGAACACTGATGATTCATTGTTGGTGGAGCTGTGAGATAATCCGATCACTCTGTAGAGCAATTTGGAACTATGCCCAAAGGGCTATAAAAATGTGCATACTCTTTGACCCAGCAATATACAATATACAAATATATAAGCAATAGCAATATGCAACTTCTAGGGATGTATCCCAAAGAGATCATAAAAATGAGAAAAGAACCCACATGCACAAAAATATTTATAGCAGCTCTTTCTGTGGTGGCCAAGACCAAGAAATTGAAGAGATGCTCGCATATTCAAAATGGAATCAAAATCATTGATGTTGAATGCAATCTTTCAGTTACATTGGAATGAGAAATAACTTGACATTTGAGACTAGTGTCAGGAGGAAGAATATTATGGGGCACTTCCAATTTTGTTGGAGAATCTGTTCAATTTATTCGGACAAATCAATGAATATTTATCGTCAATATAAGAGGAAATCATTTCTTATAAGATACACCATTGAATGGGAAAAAAATTGTATTTCATCTGGACTTCTTTTGTTTTGTTGGATTCAACACATTGCAATAGAACTAGACTGATCTCGTTTTAAGCATTTTGGGTCCAAATAAGACTTTTCTCTTTTCCTTAATTAGTAGTAATTATTTCCTTTGGTACAACATTTACTGAAAGAGAACCCTTTTGTGGGCAAATAAAGCCTAATGGAACCTTAATAGGCCTGATACAATGAAGATAATAGGATCTAGAAAGTCAAGTAAGCACCCTGAATGACAGCAGATGTTTTTTTTCTGTGGATTAGGGCCCATTTATAAATGTTGAGGATTAGAGTTGGGAGAGCTGGTTCAGGTGTGAATTTACTTAGACCTTCTCTTTTAACCAATGGGAGCTTTTTATTTTATGTGAAAAAGCATCCCGGGCCTCCTTAATAAGAAAGTTAAGTGAGACTCCAATATTTGGGGGAATTATGCTTATATAGAGGTTTCAGAATGATGATGTAATTTTAGACATTTTTTATGTATGTTAAAGCTTAAAGACAGGACAGGATGACATAGGATGAGGGAGACAAAGGAAATTCTTTGTGGTTTAAGGATTTAAGGATAGAGCAGAATGAAGTTTAAAACTTAAAGGACCCAGGTAACACAAGATAAGAAAGAAAAAAAAAACTCTTTTCGTACAGGTTCAAGATAAGGGGGAAAGGACATTAGGATGCCTTCATATTACAGAATAAACTAGGGCTTCACAAAGTACTGGAAAAGCAACTCTTAACCCTTAGGGCATTGTTTGTATCCACATCAGTTGTCTTCTTTGGTTACTTTTCTGACTGGTCATGTCTTGGTCCTATCTCCTATCTCATGTCCTGCTTGCCCCATCTGCCTCAAGTACTCTTTTCTACCTCATCAGAAGGAAATATTCTCTCCCTAAAATGTCATCATCTAGCTTTAGAAGAAGGTGAGATACTGAATTTCCATGCATTTACAATGAGGCCAACGCAGCATTGGGCCAGACAAGTTTTATTGTTTTGTTTTGTTTTATTTATTCTGAACTTAAGAAATTAAACAAGAATTTTCATAGCAAAGTGGAATTTTTTTTTTAAAGCAATTGGGGTTAAGTAACTTGCTCAAGGTTACACGACCAGTTATTTCTGGGTGTGGTCCTAAGTATCTGAGCCTGAATTCGATCCCCAGGTCATTCTGACACTGGGGCCAGTGCTCTTACTCGCTGAGCCACCTGGCCACCCCTAAGCAATTGGAGTTAAGTAACTTGCTCAAGGTTACATGGCCAGGTGTTTCTGGGTGGGTGCTAAGTGTCTGAGCCCGGGATTCAATCCCCAGGTCATTCCGACACTGGGGCCGGTGCTCTTACTTGATGTGCTACCTGGCCGCCCCGCAAAGTGGAAATTAAAAAAAAAGGATTGCACCTGAAAGTGCAGATCTATTACATACATCTTGTTATTCCTTATAAATATACAACAAAGTTATCATGTAACTTTCTTTTTTCCATCCTCCTTCCCCCTCCAACCTAGCTACCATGAGACACAAATATGTGTGCATACATATCTATACATATATGTCAGTTCTTACTCTAGATGCAAATAACATCTTCCTTCATAGGACCTTTGCAGTTAATTTGGGTATTTATAATAGAATGACTCAGTCACTCAAATTTTTTCTTGAAAATAATACTGCTATTATTGTATACTGGGTTTTCTTAACATTTTCATTATTTTGTGCATGTCTTTCCATGTTTTTTGTAAAATTATTGAACTCATCATTTCTTATAGCAGAATAATATTCCATCATAAACATATACCACAATTTGTTTAGCCATTCCCCAACTGATAGGCAACCCCACAATTTCCAGTTCTTTGGAGCCACAGAGAGAGCTGCTATAAATATTTTAGAACATATAGGTTCTTTTCCTTTTTCCCTAATCATCTTGGTGAGCAGACCTAGTATGGTTTTGCTGGATCAAAGGGTATAGCTGGTTTCATAAAAATTTGGACATAATTCCAGATTGCTTTCCAAAATGATTGGATCAACTCACAGAACCACCAACAATGAATTAATTCTCTTTTTTTTTTTTAAATCATATTAACCAAAAGTTTGTCTGTTTTATTGGTTTTGCCATAAAACCAACACCTAATTTTATTTATTAATTCAGTAGTTGTTTTTACATTCAATTTTATTAATTTTACATTTAATTTTTTAAGATTTCCAATTTAGTATTTAATTGGGGGTTTTAATTTATTCTTTTTCTAGTTTTTAAATTACATACCCAATTCATTGGTTTGCTCTTTCTCTATTTTATTGATGTAATCACTCAGTTATAAATTTTACTCTGATTACTGCTTTTGCTGAATCCCATAGGTTGATATATTGTCTCATTACTGTCATTTTCTTTAATGAAATTGTGATTATTTCTATGATTTATTCTTTAACCCACTCATTCTTTGAGATTAGGTTTTTTACTTTTCAATTAATTGTTTGGTTTTTTTCTCTGCTTCCGTGGTCCCTTGCTAAATATAATTTTTATTGCATTATGGTCTATAAAAGAAACATTTAATATTTCTGCTTTAGCTATAAAATTTTTATTCCCTAATATATGGTCAATCTTTGTAAAAGTACATGTACCACTTCTATTCCTATTCAGTTCTCTCCAGATATCTACCATCTCTAGTGTATCTAAAATTCTATTTACTTCCTTGACTTCTTTCTTATTTATTTATATTTTTGTTAGACTTATCTAATTCTTAGAGAGGAAGATCAAAGTCCCCCACCATTAATAGTACTATTTCTATTTCCACATGTAATTCATTTAACTTTTATTTTAAAAATTTAGATGCTATAGTATTTGTTGCATATAAGTTTAGTATTGACATTGCTTAATTATCTATGGTACCTTTTATCAGAATGGAGTTTCCCTGTTTAAACCTTTTAATTAAATCTGTTTTAGCTTTAACTTTGCCTGAAATCATGATTGCTACACCTGTTGTTGGTTTTTTTTTTTTTTGCATCAACTGAGGCATAATAAATTCTACTCCAGCCCTTTATTTTAACTCTGTATCTCTCATTTTTAAATGTGTTTCTTGTAAGCAACATATTGTCAAATTCTGATTTTTTAGTCCATTCTGCTATTTATTTCCATTTAATGGGTGACTTCATCCCATTCTAATTCAAAGTTATAGTTACTATATTTGTATTTCCCTCCATCTTCTTTTTCCTCACTATTGTCCTTCTCAGTCTCTCTTTTTAGTCTATCCTTCTCTTCTAGTTTGCTTCAAACTTCTACCTCCCTAATCTATACCCTTTTAAAGAATCTCTCCCTTATCCTCTCCTCTAATCTTCCTATTCCTTTTTCTACCCACCCCCTCTAAAATTCTCTCCCTTCTCCTCTCCATCCACCCTCCTAAAACTTAATCTACCTACTGTTGACCTTCTAAAAACTTGGTTAAAGGAGACAGAAAAATAGTCATATAAAATTACAACATTTATTCCCCAAAGCTAGAAGACTTGTACAAGAAATGCAGGAGCTGAGTCCTGACTGATGAACAAAAGGATGAGGGTGCTTAAGTACATTTTAGGACCATCCCAATTCAGGGTGGCTGTGTCCCACAAATTTATGACCCCCATAAATGTTTAATCATTGTATGAGAAAGGAATTTTCTTAATTGAATAAACAGTAAATATGATAAAACAAGAAAGTTGACAATGTGTCAGTTGAAATTTTGATCTAGGATATCTGTGTTTTCTTTACCATTAACATTCCATAACATAGTATATGTCCAGAAAACATTAAGATAAGAAAAATTCCATTACTCAAGTTAATGCCTTGAGTTAAGGGTCTCCTCCTTGAGAGCCTTTGTAAACCTCTTCTGGTTTGTTGCCATAAGGAGAGGTGTTCTCCAAACTCATTCAGAGAGCAAGACAAAGCTGGGTCTGTTTGGAATTTATGATCTCAGGATGCCTGTTTTAAATCTTACTTCCAGCCTTATCTTGTCTCTGGAGTGGCTGACCCAGGAAAAGAGCTTTTTTTAAATGAGGCAAAGCAGTTTGATTAATTCAAACCATGGCCAAAATATGATATTTAATGATTATCAATACCCTTATAAAAGGTCCCCCCCCAATCCTGTCCTCTTACCCTCTTATTACTTTATAAGTTTAGAAGAATTTTATACCCTTCTAGATATATATGTTGTTCCCTCTTTAACCCAGATATGATGAGCATAAGGTTTCAGCCTTACCATTCTGGGACCCACACATGTTTCCTCTACCTCTCAAACCTCATTTGTATAAGATAATTTCTCCTTTTTACCTTTTTCTATCCAAGTTTGTTTTTTAGAATCCTTTTGTCGTTCTTAGCTCTACCTCAATCTTTCTTTCAAACTACCCAAGTATTTATGACAATCTTAAGAATACTGATAACATATTCACATATAAGAAGTAAACATTAAATCCTTATTGAATCCTTTGTAATTGGTCTTTCATCTATACCTTATTTTCTCCTGTGTGACATATAAAAACTTTGAGAGTTTCTGGGTAGTTAATCATTTTATTTTTCATTTATTAATGCTAGCAATAATTATAAAAGGGGTCAGCAACATTCTCAAAAGTCAAAGACACTTCATAGAACCCATTCAATGTTTATAAGCCCTGGGAAGACTGGGTTTTCCTAAGGATGGCAATTAGCTGATTGGTTAACAATTAATGAGAATGAATATTATAATAAGAGGCAGGCTTATTTTAATGAATGACTGGGAGCATGAATTTGATCACTCAGCTTAGACAAAGAGACTTATCTCTTATCCAAACTACTTCCACCTAGGGCAATCTAGACAAAAGGGGGTCTACCTCTGCTCAGACCTGGCTGAGTGAAACAAAATGGACTGGAAATCACTTTAGATTAAATTCTTTGTCAGTTATCTAGTTGGGTGGGGCAACAACTCCCACTCAGGATCTAAAGGCATGTGCCCCTGGGATTTGAGCAATCTCATCCATCAACAATTTCCTTTGGAATAAAAACAGATTGGAAAAATGATTTTGTATCTCTTTTTCCATTTGATTGATTGTCTTTTGATAATTTTCTTGACTTTCTTACATCGCCCTTATTTTTTTTTTCCAAATTTTTCCTGAATTTCTCTTATTTGATTCTTAAGTTCTTTGAAGAACTACTTTGGGGCTTGTGAGCATTTGATTTCTCTTTTGAGGGTAGATGTAGCTTTTTTAACTTCACTATATTTCTCATATCTTCTCCATCTCCATAATAGCTGTCTATGGTTGATTCTTTCTCCTTTGTTTGTTCATTTTTATTTTTATTTTATGGTTTATTTTTTTTAGCAGCCTATTATTACAATCAGCTTTAATCCCAGGATATGGGGAATGGCACCCCAGGCCTCACATCCTTCTTATTGTTATTTTCTGAGCTTTTTCTGGGGCCCAACCTCAGCACTCTTCTCCACCCAAAGGCCATGGGTCCTCAGCTATGCTGTGACAGAAATGCTCATGCTCCCTATGGGCCCACGAGTAGCATCAACTTTCATCTCTTTCCTCTGGCCTAGAACTAAAACCAGCAATTCAACTCTTATGTAAGTGCCCATAGTCATCAGTGTCCCTGCTCCATTGCTACCATCCTCACTGGGAAAGTCCTAGTTCCTTCTCAACATCATCAGTAGCCCAGGACTAGCTCTTATCAGCACAGTGCAGCCTGGCATCCCCCAACAGCAGAGTTCATTCAATCTTTCTGTGTTCAAATGTCTGACCCCAACACTGTCCACGAGGTGAAAATTTCTGTGACCTAGGCTGAGGCTACCTCCCAACCCAGCATCCATCTCCCAGGGCTTGTTATTTGTTGTTTCAGTGGAGATAGCTTAGAGAATGTGTTTGCACTTCATTTGGGTCAAACCTCAATCCCTGAGGTCTTTCCTGAGGTCTTCTCCCATTGTCCCAGAAAGACCATTGCTCTACCCCAACTCTTGTTTATTCTTGCCACTCTACATTACCCTGAGGTGCTGTGATGCCTTGTTTATGGAAGAAATTTGGAGAGCATAGAAGTTTATGACTTACTTCACCATCTTCTCAGAATGCCCCATAGGCCATATGAGTCTTACACTAGAAATGGAAATGCAGCCTTTCAGAACCATGTTGGAATTCTTCTTGAGCCAAGCAATGATTTTCAATGCCTTGGAATATTCCTTTGCAAAGGGACTTTTGCAATAATCCACATGGTTCAATATCGAATGTTCAGGATTCAGCTCTATTCTATGGATTATGGTCATTACAGAGAAAGCAAGGAAGTCTTATCATAGGCATTCAAGGTTCTCTACCCAATAGAATCATATCAAATCAACCAGTTTTAATGAAGAACCCATTCTTTAAAAGGATTATCCTTTTAATATTCAAGATGAGATAAAGTAATAGATATTGAATTCAATGTATCATTTATAATGGAATTAGGAACAATAGCTTGCACTTTAAGACTAATGTTAGGAGGAAGAATGGTATGGTGTACTTCCTATGTTGTTGGAATATCTTTTCATTTTGTGCTGATGAATCAATGAATATCTACTATTGATACAAGGAGAAACCATTTCTTATAAGATGAACTATTGAATAGCAAAACTTGTATTTCATCAAGACTTATTTTCTTTTGCTTAATTCAATATATTACAATAGGCCTAGACTGTGCCTGTTTTCAGCATCTTGATTCCAGTTATGACTTTTCCCTTTCCCTTGACTGACAGAAAGGATTTTTTTTTGGTAGAATATTTACTGAAAGAGAAGACTCATTTCTTGGGTAAACAAAATCTAATGGAACTTCAATAGGTTTGAGGAAATGAAGATAATAGCAAGGATCTTGGAAGTCAAATAAGTGCCCTGAATGACAACAGATTTTCTTCTTTCTGTCGAATGGTATCTATTCATAGGGAAACATTCTCCTTCTTACCCAACTTTAGAGGAATGCAAGATACTGAACTCATATTCATTTATCTAGGGGCCAAGGCAACATTGGACCATATGAGGCTTACACTAGATATCAAAACACAGCCTTTAAAGCAATGTTAAAAATTTTTTAAGAAGAACCCTATATAGGGGCAAAGCCAAGATGGTGGAGTAAAGGCAGGAACTTGCTTGAGCTCTCCCCAACCACTCCAAATATTTTTTTAAAATTACTCTTAAACAAATTCTAGAGTAGCAGAACCCACAAAAAAAACAGAATAAAACAAATTTCCAGCCCCAAACCACTTGTAAGATCAGCAGGGAAGGTCTGTTGCATCAGGGTAAGAGAAGCACAGACCAACACAGGCCATGCCAGCACAGATTAGGCCCCAGAAAACTCAGAGCAGGCTTCAGAGTGACTGGCAGCAGTGATGGTTTCTAGACCTCTCAGCCCATAAACACCAAAGGCATCTTTTTTTTGGAAGGCAATTGGGGTTAAGTGACTTGCCTAAGGTCACATGGCTAGTTTTTGTGTTAAGTGTCCAAGGCTGGATTTGAACTCAGGTCCTCCTGATTCCAGGGCCAGTGCTCTATTCACTGTGCCACCTAACCGCCCCCACCAAAGACATCTTAGGTCAGCAAGAAAGATCTGATGCACCTGGATGAGAGTGGAGCAGAGTCTAGCACAGGCCACACCAGCACAGCCCAAGCCTGAGCAACCTGGGAGCAGGTCTTGGGAGTGACTTAATCAGCAGCTTTCAACCCACAGGCAGTAAGGGGGTTGAACAATTGCTCAGGAGGAGATTACAAAGGTTTGGTTTTTGCTTTGCCCATACTCAGATCTGGGTCACAGTCCTGGGTGAGAGTGCCAGGGCAAGGAGAAGCACTAGCATGCAAAACTTGTGGCCAAAGTGGAGGAGAGACCCTCCTCATAGGTTAAGGATAGAAAAGCGTGCTTGTGGCCACTTGTAGACCAGAGCACAGGCCAGGAGAGCAGTAAACAGCCCACCTTAGATCATACCACCTAGGAAGAACTGGAAAGCAAAATAGGAGTTTTTTGCTGTTTTTCTGGATTGAGTTTTAGCTAATCAAGTGACTTTGAGCCTCACCTTTGATTGCGTCAATAGTCTTTGACTGGAAACAGTAAACATTGTATTGCCCTTAATAGGGTCTCCCCAGAACCTTATTAGGCTGAATGTAATCACATGGGAGACCACGGTGGGAGGAGCTTTCATAAAGGGTGGAACAAGAAGGAGCAGATAAGAGTATGAGCAGAGCTGGGAGCAGGTAGAACTGAAAGAGAGAAAGTTTGTGATGTTGGCACTCTGTCTATTGATCTGTGTTACTTTCTCAGACAGAAGCCCTGTCTGTTGTTCTTTATTGGTTTCTCGGAAAGAAAGCAAATTGAAATGATAACACTGGTAATGTGCATAAATATTGTTGTAGCCCTTTTAAACTTTGTTCTCCTAGAAACAGAAATTTTAAAGAGCTTGGAGAGGAACAGTGCCATGAGCTGAGATATGAAACAGGATCAGAGAGCTGCCTATATGTGAATCCAGGCAAGAGTTGGAAGCAGTCTGCCTGTGGAGGAAGAGCCAAGTTGTGGGATTTGGAAACTAGCTTTGAATCAAGATGAAAGAGGACTTTACTTTGGATACTCTGTATTGACTGATGAGATTTGTAACTTACCATGACTTAAGGATGTATGTTGTTTGTACTTTCTGCTACCCCTTAAGGATGATTGAAAGCCAGCCTCTAGTCAAGATGAAAGAGGACTTTATTGAATACACTGTATTGACTGAAGAGATTGTAACTTCCTGCAACCTAGGGATGGATGGTGTTTGTATTTTCTGCTATCCTTTAAAGATGAATATAAGATATACTGAATGATATGTTTTGTTTAAGATGTGGCCACCTTACTAATAAGTTATGTTATGTTGTCATGAATGTTATGCTTTAGTTTCTTAAATGTTATGGTTTAGTTTATTGCTGAATAAATAGAGAGTTCATTATACTATGCAATTAGACTCTTAAAGTTATTCACAGCAGCATTCCTCAGGAGAGCTGTCTTGATTGGCTTTACAGATCCCTAGAAGTATCCCTGAAAACTGCTGTACAAAACCCCTGAAACTTGGGACAATTCGCCCTCCACTCTGGAAGCAGAACCCTACCTTAACAAAGATGTTAAAAGTCAAGTAATAGGTTAAGAAAATGAGCCAATAATGGCAGGGAGGAACCCCTATGACTGTAGAGAGTTACTATGGGGACAAGGAAGAGAAAAACACACTCAGAAAAAGACAACAAAGTCAAAGCTCCTACACCAAAGCCTCCAAGAAAAACATGAATTATTCTCAGGCCATGGAAGAGCATAAAAAAGATTTTGAAAATCAAGAAGTAGAGGAAAAATTGGGAAGAGAGATGAGAGTAATGCAAGCAAATCATGAAATCAAGTTAATGGCTTGGTAAATAAGACACACACACACACACACACACACACACACACACACAATAATGAAGAAAATAATACCTTAAAGGAAGGGTCTAGGCCAAATGGTAAAAGAGGTAAAAAATAAATAAATAAAAAACCACTGAGGAGAAGAATGCATTAAAAAGCAGAATTGGCTAAATGGAAAAGGAGATCTAAAAGCTGACTAAAGAAAATAATTCCTTAAAAATTAGAATAGAGAAAATAGAAGCTAATGACTTTATGAGAAATCAAGAAACAATAACATAAAAACAAAAGAATGAAAAAATACAAGACAATGTGAAATATCTCATTGGAAAAACCAACTCACTTGGAAAACAGATCCAAGAGAGATAGCTTTGAAATTATTGGACTACCTGAAAGCCACGATAAAAAAAAAAAAGCTGAGACATCATCTTTCAAGAAATTATCAAGGAAAACTGGCCCTGATGTTCTAGAATCAGAGGGTAAAATAGAAATTGAAAGAATTCACTAATCCCTTCCTGAAAGAGATCCCAAAATGAAAACTCCCAGAAATATTATAGCCAAATTCCAAAGTTCCCAGGTGTGATAGTAGTGGCAATTAAAGATTCCCCTGTATTGGCTTGGTTTTCAAATTGATTGTGTTAAAACCCAGAGCTTGTTAATCCCACCTGTGGGATGGACTTGTTGATGTAAAAAAAAGTCCTGAACTGGGAGGAGCTGGTGACATAGATTTGGAGAGACAAGAGAGAGGCAGAAGAACTTTTTGGAAGCAGCACCCCGTGGAGGCAGAGAGAGACTGAGAGAATTGCTTGGGGCCACTTTGAATTGCCCTGGACTTTTGAGACCTGCCCCCCTGAGCTGCCAAGGACTGAGGAGACATGGCTGTTTTGCTGGTACTTTGTCTGTCTGTTTTGATGTTGTTTTGCCAGATTTGTCCACTGGTGAAAGACAGTCCTTTTGTTGAAGAAGTCCTGGACCCTGGCTGTTCACTAAGAAGCCCTGAGACTGTCCTGCAGACAGAGAGTGAATACTGTTCACTGGTGAAGGACAGTGCTGTTGTTGCAGGGGTCTGGAGACTGTCCTGCAGACAGAGTGAATACTGTCCACTGGTGAAGGACAGTGCTGTTGTTGCAGGGGTCTGGGAACCTTTCTGTTGGTTCAGAAGCCCTGAAGAAGGACTTTCTTGTTGTATGTTTACAGAAATCCTGGGAGAGGGTTTTGCTAACGTTTTCAGGGGTTCTAGGACTGTTCTACAGACAGAGGATGAATTAATGAAGGGACTGGCAATGTATCTTGTGGCCTTGCTAAGCCTTGTCTCCCCAGGAACTAAGATTGCTGAGAACTTGCCTCATGTCAAGATGAAGAAAAGACCTCCATTTGGCTATTAAGTGCTGTGCTTAAACTTGATGTAACTCTGGGGTAGATTCAATTGTGATCCAGGGGTGGGGAACTTTTGACCTTTTGTGTTCTATGGTTGAACAAATGAATGTACTTTACTTAGATTGGAAACTAATCTCCATTTGAGAAGAGAGGCTTTGTGGTGGACTAAATGAAGGTACAGCCTAGGGGTGGAATAGTATTTAGAACAGGGACTTTGTAATTGATTGAATGATTAGAAGGTCCTGGGGTGGGGTAGTCCTTGGAGATTACTTAATCACATTTAGTAAATGCTGTATTTTGAATGATGTCATGTTTTGACCTTCTCTGTTCTCGGTTTGTTACTGAATAAAATGGAGAGCACCTATGCTAGTATTTTGAACCTTGGGAAGTTGCCTTTCCACTGGCATTATATTACACCAGGTCAAAGAGAAAATATTGCAAGTAGCCAGAAAGAAACAATTCAAATATGGTGGGACCACAGTCAGGATAACACGATTTAGCAGGTTTCCATATTGAAGGTTAAGAAGAGTTGGAATATAATATTCTGGAGGGCAAAGGAACTGGGATTACAACCAAGAATCACCTACCCAACAAAACTGAGTGTAAATCCATGAGAGGAAAAACGGACATGCAATGAATGAGATAGAGGAATGTCAAACATTCTTGAGAAAAGACAAGAGTTTAAAAGAAATTTTGATTTTCAAATAAAAGACTCAAGAGAAACATTAAAAAGTAAACAAAAAAGAGAAATAATAAGGGACTTATTAAACTGTTTATATTCCTGCATAGGAAGATGATATTTGTAAATCATCAGACTTTTCTCATTATTAGGGTAGTTAGGAGTATATATAGACAGAGGGCACAGGTATGAGTTGAATATGAAGGGATGATATCTAAAAATTAAAATGAAGGTGTAAGAGAAGAATGCACTGAGTGATAGAGAAAGGGAGAGGTAGAATGGGGTAAATTATCTCACATAGAGAGGCAAGCATAAGCTTTTACAGTGAAGGGGAAGAGAGGGAGCTGATGGGGAGTGAGTGAACCTTACTCTCATCAGAATTGATTCAAAGAGAGAATAACAAACACACTCAATTGGGTATAGAAATCTATCTTACCCCACAGGAAAGTAGTGGGGAAGAGGATAAAGGGAGGGGGCAGTGATAGAAGGGAGGACAGATTGGTGGAGAGGGTGGTTGAAAGCAAAACACTTTTGAGGAGGAACAGGATGAAAGGAGAGAGAAAACAGAATAAATGAGGGTAATAGGGTGGAAGGGAAATATAGTTAGCAATAGTAGCTGTGGGGAAAAAAACATTTTGAAGCAAGTTTCTCTGACAAAGGCCTCATTTCTAAAAAATGTAGAGAACTGAGTCAAATCAATGGCCTAGCTTAAGAGTTTTCACTCATTTACACTAAGACCAACACAACATTGGAGCATTTAAGTCTAACGCTAGATGTCAAAATGCAGCCTTTAAGAATAATGCTGGAAATCTTTCAGGAAGATTCCTATGTAATCTGTTGGAATCAAGAAAGGACTTCAGTATTTTGGCATATTCCTTGACCAGGGAATTTTTGCTAAAATTTCATGGTTTGGTACTTGTTGCATGTGATTCACTTCTGTTCAATGAACTTTGGTCTTACATAGAAAGCAAGGAGATATTTACATGGGCATTTAAGATTCTTTACCCAGTAGAACCATCACAAATCAATCTTTTTTTACTGAAGACCACATTCTTGAAAAGGATAAGCACATTCAGATTGGAATAAAGTTATTGATATGGAGCTCCATGTTTCATTTCAATTGGAATGAAGGATGTCAACTCCATGGATAAGACTAGTGCTATGAAGAAAGATGGTATATATATATATATATATATATATATATATATATATATATATATATATATATATATATATATATAGAGAGAGAGAGAGAGAGAGAGAGACACTTTGTGATTTGTTGGATGACTTTTTCAACTTGTCCTGATTATTAAGTGAATACATATTGTGGAAACAAAGGGAAACCATTTATTATAAGATAAGCTACTCAACTAGTAAGATAGGAGATCATCAAGACTTTCTTTCTTTGAATTCAATAGATTACAAGTCTCAACACTTCCAGTTGTGAGTATTTTCAATCCAATTGCTTTTCTTCTTTCTCTCCTTTAATTGGCAGAAAGGATTTTTGGGTGTAGAATATTTACTGAAGGAGAAGAACTCTCCTGGGCAAAATACCCTAATGGAACCTTAATAAATTTGATACTTTGTTGACAATGGCAGGATACATGAAATCAAATAAATGCCCTGAGTTACAGTTTCTCTATCTCTTTATAGAGTCATTTCCATTGACTCCTGTCAAAGAGAACATTTTTTCCCTGTAAAGCTGGACTTTACAGGGAAGTAAGATACAGAACTACCATTTATTTTCATTAAATCCAAAGAATATCAGGGCAGGGGAGTCTTACCCTATTTGATACAGCACAGTCTTAAAGAATAGTGTTGGATAGCTTTCAAGAAGATCTCTATGTAGTCTACTGGAATAAAGTAATAGTTTAAGTGTCTTGGCATATTCCTTGACATAGGGACTTTTACTATAATCCTTCAGTACTTATTACTTGTGTTATTTTTGTTGTTGAGTTGTTTCAGTTATGTCTGACTCTTCAGGATCCCATTTTTGGGTTACTTTTGGGAAAGACACTAAAGTGGTTTGCCATTTCCTTCTCCAGGTAATATGACAGATGAAGAGGAAACTGGGGCAAAAATGGTTAAGTTACTTACCCAGGAACACATATCTAATAAGAGTCTAAGGCTAGATTTGAATTCCAGAAAATGTCTTCCTGATTTTAGGCCCAGCACTTTATCTATTACACCACCTCACTGTCCATTGCTTTTGACTCAGTTAAATTCAATGGACCATGGTCATTGCATAGAAAGCAAGGAGGGATGGAGCCAAGATCAGAAAAGGCAGGAAGTTGCCTAGGATTTCCTAAATTTCCCTCAAAACAACTTTAAATAAAGCTTCAAAACAAATTATGGAAAGACAGGACCCATAAGAGGATGGGGTTAAACAACTTTTCTGCCCAAGATAATTTAGAAGGACTGCAGAAAATATTTATCTCGCTTCAGTAAAATGGGAGCATAGACCAGCCCAGGCAGTTTCCAGGCAAGCCAGCCACTAGCTGACTAGAGGCCTCTAACCCCAGCATAGATCAGCAACTGATGACCCATGGTACTGGTTCAGCAGGCCAGTGGCATACCAGATCAGCCGTGAGGCCTCTAGCCCCAGCACAGCTACCAGCTCTGGATGCCCCAGCACAACCAGCAAGCTGCCAATCCTGGAAGCCCCAGTGAAGCAAGTTAGTGACCAGGCCCTTAGCCTCCAGGGCAAGAAGCTTGGCACAGTGCCAAGAACAGAGCTCAATTTTAAAAGTCATGAAATATGTTGGAAAAATTAGCAAAAAGAAAAAAAGAAAAAAAAAAAAAGCCCTGGCCATAGAAAGCTACTATGGCCACAGGGAAGATCAAAATATAAACTCAAGAGGACAACAATGTCAAAATGTGTACATCTGAAGCCTCAAAGAGAAATATGAATTGGTCTCAAACCCAAAAATCCCTCCTGAAAAAGTTCAAAAAGGATTTTTTTTTTTTTGCCTTTTGGAGGGCAATTGGGGTTAAGTAACTTGCTCAAGTTTACACTGATAGTTTTTGTGTGTGGGTGTTAAGTGTCTGAGGCCGGAACCAAATTCGGGTCCTCCTGACTCTGGGGCCAGTGCTTTCAAAAAGGATTTTTAAAATCAGACATAAAAGAAGAACTGGGAGTGGTGGTGGTGGGGGGGGAATGAGACTTATGCAAGAGAATCATAGAAAACAGAGTTAACAGCTTGGTAAAGGAAGCACAAAAATGGAAAATGATGTACAAAAATTCACTGAAGAAAATAACTCCTTAAAAAGTAGAATTGGCCAAAAGGGAAAGGAGGTACAAAAACTAAATACTAAAGAAAATGATTCCTTAAAATAGAAATAGGGCAAATGGAAGCTAATAACTCTATCAGATATCAAGAATCAATTTTTAAAAGAAAGGAAAAAATAGAAAAAAATGTAAAATACCTCATTGGAAAAGTAAATGATATGAAAAATAGATCCAGGAGACATCATTTCAAAATATTGAACTACTTGAAAACTATGATAAGACAAAACAAAACAAAACAAAAAAACCCAGCCTAAATAGCATCTTTCAGTAAATTATCAAGGAAAATTACCCTGATATCCTAAAACCAGAAGCTAAAAGAATAATTGAAAGAATCCACTTATCACCTCCTGAAAGAGATCCGAAAATGAAAACTCCAAGGAATATTACAGTCGAGATCCAGAATTCTTAGGAGTACAAGGAGAAAATACTGCAAGCAACCAGAAGGAAAGAATTCAAGTATTGAGGAGTCATAGTTAGGATTACACAGGATTTAGCAATTTATACATTAAAGGATTATAGGGCTTAGAATATGACATTCCAGAAGACAAAGGAACTTGGATTACAACCAACAATCAACTACCCAGCAAAACTGAGCATAATTGGGGTGGCCAGGTAGCACAGCAAGTAAGAACACCAGCCCCAGAGTCAGGATGACCTGGGATCAAATCCAGGCTCAGACACTTAGCACCACACCCAGAAATAACTGGCCATGTAACCTTGGGCAAGTTACTTAACCCCAATTGCTTAAAAAAAAAAAAAACCGAGCATAATCTTTCAGGGGGAAAAAAAATGGACATTCAATAAAATATGGGACTTTCAAGCTTTCCTGATGAAAAGACCAAAGCTGAACAGAAAATTTGATTTTCAAATATAAGACTCAAGAAAAAGGATAAAAAGGTAAACAGCAAAGAAAAAACATAAGTTATTCAAAAAGGTCAAAGTGTTTACATCCCTACATGAGAAGATGATATGTATAACTCTTAGGAACTGTATCTCTATTTGGGCAGTTAGAAAGACAAAGACAGAGGGTGTGGGTATAAACTGATCTTAGTGTGATGATATTAAAAAAAATTAAGAGGTGAAAAAAGTAGTGTACTGGGAGAAGAGGAAAGGGGGAGGCAGAGTGAGATAAATTATATTGCCTGAAGAAATATGAAAGACCTACTATAGTAAAGGGAAGGAAGGGCTGGGGGAAGAATTGTTGAACCTCACTCTCATCATATTTGACTCAAAGAGGGAATAACATACATATTCAGCTGGGTATAGAAATATATCTTACCTTATAAGGAAGTAGGAGGGGATGGGGGAAAGAAAAAGAGGTGGCTAAAGGAAGGGAGGGCAGATTGAGGGAGGTAGTGGTCAGGAGCAAAACACTGGTGAGGAGGGACAGAGTGAAAGGAAAGAGAGAGAGAAATGGAAGGAAAAAATGGAATAGAGGGAAATATACAGTTAGTAATCATAACTGTAAATGTGAGTGGAGTGAATTCTCCTATAAAATGGAAGCAGATAGAGTAGATTAAAAATCAGAATCTTACAATATGTTGTCTACAAGAAACACAACTGAAGTAGAGAGACACATACAAAGTAAAGGTAAAAGGTTGAAGCAGAATGTATTATGCTTAACAGAAGTAAAAAAAAAAAACAGGGGTAGCAATCCTGATCTCAGACAAAGCAAAAGCAAAAATAGATCTAATTAAAAGAGACAAAGAAGAAAACTACCTCTTGCTAAAAGGTACCATAAACAATGAAGTAATATCAATATTAAACATATATGCACCAAAAACTATAGCATCCAAATTCCTAAAGAAGAAGTTAAATGAGTTAAAGTAGGAAATAGAAAAACTATTCTACTGGAGAACCTCAACCGCCCCATCTCAGAATTAGAGCTAATTCTAACCACAACATAAACAAGAAAGAAGTTAAGGAGGTGAATCAAATTTTAGAAAGGTTAGATATGATAGACTTCTGGAGAAAACTGAATGGGGATAGAAAGGAATATACCATTTTCTCAGTACTACATGGCACCTACACAAAAACTGAACATGTATTAGGTTATAAAAACTTCACAATCAACTGAAGAAAGGCAGAAATATTAAATGCATCCCTCTCAGATCATGATGCAATAAAAATTACATTTAATAAAGGGCTACGGAAAGATCGTTTAAAAATTATTTGGAAACTAATCTAACCCTAAAGAATGTGTGGGCAAAAAAATCATAGAAACAATAAATAATTTCATCAAAGGGAAAGACAATAATGAGACAACACACCAAACTTGTGAGATGCAACCAAAGCAATACTTAAGGGAAAATTTCCATCTCTAAATGCTTACATCAATAAAATAGGGGGAAAAAAATAAATCAATGAATTAGATATGCAAGTAAAAAAGCTAGTAAAAAAAAGAAACAAATTTAAAATCCCCAATTAAACACCAAATCAGAAATCCTGAAAATCAAAGGAGACATTAATAAAGTTTAAAGTAAGAAAACTATTGAACTAATAAAAACTAAGAGCTGGTTTTATGAAAAAAATAAAAGAGATAAACCTTTTGTTAATTTGGTGAAAAAAGAAAAAAAACAAATTACCAGTATCAAAAAATGAAAAGGGTGAAATCACTACCAATGAAGAGGAAATTTAAGCAATAAATAAGAGCTACTTTGTCTAAGAATATGCCAATAAATCTGGCAATCTAAGTGAAATGTATGAATATTTATAAAAAATATAAATTGCCCAGATTAACAGAAGAGAAAATAAAATACTTAACTCTATTTTTGAAAAAGAAATTGAATAAGATTTCAATGAACTCCCTAATAAAAAATCTCCAGGGGTAGGTGAATTTACAAGTAAATTCTACCAAACATTTAAAGAACAATTAATTGCAATGCTATATAAACTATTCAAGAAAACAGGCAAAGAAGAATTCCTACCAAGTTCCTTTAATGACACAAATATGTTGCTGATACCTAAACCAGGAAAAGTCAAAACAGAGAAAGAAAATTATAGACCAATTTCCCTAATGAATATTGATGCAAAAAAAATTTTAAATGCTAACAAGGAGAATATGGCAATACATTACCAGGATAATATATTATGATCATGTTGAATTTATACCAAGCAGGGCTGGTTCAAAACTATCTGCATAATTGACCATATAAACAATAAAATCAACATATATCATATGATTGTTTCAATAATGAAGAAAAAGTTTTTGACAAAATTCAAGATCCATTTCTGTAATTAAAGAAAAAAAAGAAGATACAAGAGCATAGAAATAAATGGACCTTTCCTTAAAATAATAAGTAGTGTCTATATAAAGCCATCAACAAGCATTATCTGTAATGGGGATAAGCCAGAAACCTTCCTATAAGACCAGGGGTGAAACAAGGATGCTCATTATCATGACTTTTATTCAATATTGTACTAGAAATGTTATCTTTAGAAATGAGAGAAGAAAAAAGAAATTGAAGGAATTCTTAAAGGCAAAGCTGAAACAAAACTGACTTGGCAGACAACATGATAGCATACTTGTAGAATCCTAGAGTATCAACTAAAAAACTACTTAAAATAATTAACAAGTTTAGTAAAGTTGCAGTATATAAATCAAAACTACATAAATCATCAGCATTTCTATATATTACCAACAAAGTCCAGCAACAAGAGATAGAAAGAGAAATTCCATTCAAAATAACTATAAACAGCATAAAATACTTGGGAGTCTACCTGTCAAGACAAACCCAGGAACTATATGAATGCAATTACAAAACCCTTTTCACATAAATAAATCAGATCTAAACAATTGGAAAAATATCAGTTGTGTAGGGGTAGGACAAATCAATATAATAAAAATTACAATTCTATCTAAATTAGTTTACTTATTCAGTGTCATACCAATCAAACTACCAAAATATATATTTTAGAGCATTAGAAAAAATAATAAAAGAATTCATCTGGAAGAACAAATGGTCAAGAATATCAAGGGCATTAATGAAATAAAATGCAGGGGTGGCCAGGTGGTGCAGTAAGTAAGAGCACTGGCCCCAGAGTTGGGATGACCTGGGATCAAATCCAGGCTCAGATACTTAGCACCACACCCAGAAATAACTGGCTGTGTAAAGTTGAGCAAGTTACTTAACCCCAATTGCTTTTAAAAAAAATGCAAAGGAATGTGGCCTACCTATACCAGATCCAAAACTATATTTTAAAGTTGCAATCATCAAAATTATCTGGTACTGACTAAGAAATAAAGCGGTGGGTCAGTGGAATAGATTAGGTACACAAGACACATAGTAAATGAACATAGTAATCTAGTGTTTGATAAACCCAAAGACCCTAGTTTTGTGTAAAGAACTCACTATTTGACAAAAACTGTTGGGAAATCCAACAGCATGGCAGAAGCTAGGTATGGAACAACATTTTATACCATATACCAAAATAATGTCAAAATGGGTAGATGGTTAAGAAATAAAGAGTGATACCATAAGCACACTAAGAGAGCAATTAATAGTTTCCCTGACAGATATATGGAGAAGGGAAGGATTTAGGACCAAACAAGTAATAAAGAACATTACAATATGTCAAATGGATAATTTTGATTATATTAATTTAAAAAGGTTTTGTACAAACAAAACCAATGCGACCAAGATTAGAAGGAAAGTAGAAAGCTGGAAAACAATTTTTTTGTGTGTGTCTCTTTTTTTGGAGGAGTGAAGGCAGGACAATTGGGGTTAAATGACTTGCCGAGGTCGTACAGCTAATAAGTGTTAAGTGTCTGAGGCTGGATTTGAATTCAGGTCCTCCTGACTCCAGGGCCAGTGCTCTATTCACTGTGGGAAAACAATTTTTAAAGTAAGTGTAAAAGGCCTCATTTCTCAGACATTGAGAACTAAGTCAAATTTGTAAGAATTAAAATGATTCCCTAACTGATAAATAGTTCAAAGTATATGAACAGGTAGTTTTCAGATGAAGAAATCAAAGCTATCTATAGTCATTTTAAAAAGTTCTAAATCTCTGTTGTTTAGAGAAATACAGATTAAAATAATTAAAATACTGCCTCACATTTATTAGATTGACTAATGTGAAAGAAAAGGAAAATTATAAATATTGGAAAAAAATGTGGGAAAATTCAACATTTTCAATGTTCAATGCATTGTTGGTAGAGTTGTGAACTGATCCAGCCATTCTGAAGAATAGTTAGGAACTATGTCCAAAGGGCTATAAAATTGTGCATATACTTTGATCCAGCAATACCCCTACTTGGTCTATTCCCAAAGATATATTTTAAAAAAGTTTTTAAAAGCAAAAGGGTTTACATGTACAAAAATATTTATAGCAGCTCTTTCTGTGGTGGCAAAGAATTGGAAATAGGAGGGGATGCCCATCAATTAGAAAATGGATGAACAAGTTGTGGTATATGAATATAACAGAATACTCTTGTGCTACAAGAAATGATGAGCAGGTTGATTTCAGAAAAACCTGGAAAGACTTACATGAACTGATGAAAAGTGAAATGAGCAGAACCAGGAGAATATTGTACATAATAATAGCAACATTGTGCCATGATCAACTCTGATTGACTTAGTTCTTCTCAGTAATACAATGATCACAGACAGTTCCAAAAGATTCATGATAGAAAATTCGATCTACATTCAGAGAAAAAACTAATGGAGTCTGAATTCAGATCAAAGCATACTGTTTTCACTTTTTTCATTTTTATGTTTTTTTTCCTCTTTTGTTCTGTTTCTTCTTCCACAACATGACTAATATGGAAATATGGTTTACATGATTGCACATATATAACCTACATCATATTGTTTACCATCTTAGGGAGGGGGAAGGGAAAGAGGAAGGGAAAAAATTTGGAACTCAAAATTGTATTAAAAATGTGTTTTAAATTATCTTTGCATGTAATTGGAAAAAATAAAACACGATTTATAGAAAGTAAGATTTAACATAGGTATTCATGATCCTTTAGCCAGTAGAACCATTGCAAACCTATTTTTACTAAAGAACACATTCTTGAAAAGGACAAACGCATTCAGGTTGAAATAAAGTAATTGACAAAGAACTCAAAATTTCATTTCAATTTGAATAAGGAATATCAACTCCATGGATAAGACTAGTGTTACAGGGATGGCTAGGTGGCACAGTGAATAGAGCACCGGCTATGGAGCCAGGAAGTCCTGAGTTCAAATCCAGCCTCAGACACTTAACACACACACACACAAAACTAGCCATGTGACCTTGGGCAACTCACTTAACCCCAATTGTCCTCCAAAAAAAAATACTAGTGTTACAAGGAAGGATGGTACAAGGCACCTCTTCTTTTGCTGAAGTATTTTTTTCAATTTGTCCTGAGTAGTGAATTAATATATATTGTAGATATAAGGAAAAACAATTAGTTATGAGATAAGTCATTTAATGGACAAGATTTCACATCATTCACACTTGTTTCCTTTCATTGAATTCAACACAATACAATTGGCCTACACTGTTCCAGCTTTTAGTATTTTGGGTCTAATTAATATTTTTCTCTTTCTCTTAACTGGCAAGAATAGTTTTCTTCTAGGAGTTCACTGATGGTTTGTTTGATTTCTTTTTCTGAGATGGGGTTATTTAAGTAATTTACTTCCTCTTCAGTTAATCTGGGCAATTTATATTTTTGTAAATATTTATCCATTTCATTAAGATTGTCAAATTTATGTGCATACAGTTGGGCAAAATAATTCCTATTATTGTTTTAATTTCCTCTTCATTGGAGGTAGATTCACCCTTTTCATTTTTGATATTCATAATTTGGTTTTCTTCTTTTTTTATCATATTGATTAAGGGTCTATCAATTTTATTGTGTTTTTTCTTTCATAAAACCAGCTCTTAGTTTTAGTTTTATTCATTAATTCAACAGTTTTCTTAATTTCAATTTTATTAATCTCTCCTTTGGTTTTCATTATTTCTAATTTAGCATTTAATTGGGGATTTTCAATTTGTTCTTTTTCTAGCCTTTTCAATTGCATGCCCAATTCATTGACCTCCATTTTCTCTACTTTATTCATGTATGCACTCAGGGATATAAAACTTCCTCTAAGAACTGCCTTTGAAAAATGATTTTCTTCTGTAAAACATTTACTCAATGGTATGTATGATTTCTTGTTTTCTTGGAAGACCTTTACCATGAATAAATATCTATTGTGGGTACAAGGGCAAACTGTTTGGAATGAGATAAGCCATTCAATGAGTAAGATTGTGTTTCATCAAGATGAATTTTTTTCCTTTAAATTCAGTACATTACATTTGGCCTAGACTCTTCCAATTTTGAGTATTTCTGGTCCAGTTAAGACTTCTTTCTCCATCAATAGGCAGGAAGGATTTTCTTAGTGTAGAATACTTCTTCAAGAAGAACTTTTTCTTGGGAAAAGACACACTAATGAAACTTTAAAGGACTTGATACATGGATGATAATAGGGAGAATATATGAAGTTACATAAATGCCCCTAAATAAATAAATGCTCATTCTCTGCCTCTCTATGAAATGGTTTCCATTCACTTGGGAAACATAACCATGTAGAGCCCTGGTCTAGCTTTAGAGGAAAGGAAGATGCAGAACTCCCATTTATTTACATTTAGCCCAAAGGGATATTGGGGCAGGCAAATCTTACCTATATGTCATAACAGTCTTTAAGGAGAATGTTGGAAAGCTTTCCAGAAGATCTCTGTGCAGTCTATTGGAATCTAACAATGGCTTCAGTGTCTTGGAACATTTCTTGACAAAAGAACTTTTGCTATTATGCTTGTATTTTTTTTTCTAAAGCAATCGGGGTTAAGTAACTTGCTCAAGGTTACACGGCCAGGTGTTTCTGGGTGGGTGCTACATGTCTGAGCCCGGGATTCGATCTCCAGGTCATGCCGACACTGGAGCCGGTGCTCTTACTCGCTGTGCTACCTGGCCGCCCCTATTATGCTTGTATTTTAGCACATATTCCTTGTGACTCAACTCAATTCAATAGACTGTGGTTATAACATAGAAAGCAAGGAGATTTAACATCAGTTTTCATGATACTTTACCAATAGAGCCATCACATATCAAGAAACACATTCTTGAAAGGATAAGCACATTCAAGCCTGTAATAAAGTACTTGACATGGAACTCAATCATTTCATTCCAATTGAATGCATCATCAACCCCATGGCCAAAACTAGTGCTACAAAGAATGGTATGGGATACCCCCTTTTGGGGGAGGACCTTTTTTAAATTTGATTTTAATTTTCAACATCCACTTCCATAACATTTTGAGTTCCAAATTTTCTTGCCATTTCTCACCTCCCCCTACTCCAAAACAGCATGTACCATGTTTCCCCGATAATAAGACACTGTCTTATTATTTTTTTTGGACAGAAAAACACCAGGAGGCTTATTTTCAGGGGAGGGCTTATTTTAATGAACATTGACAGCAATTTTAATAAACAGGTAAATGTGAACAAAAAAATGTACCTTTATTCAATAAGCAAATCACTGGGGAAGAACAGGATGATGTGCTCACTGCTGCAGCTCTGATTGGATGCAGCTTGGAGCTCGGGCGAGCGTTTCAGGGGGGGGGGGGGGGACGGTGCATACAGAGGGTACCGTAATGTAGCGTGTAGCGCAGGGGATCACCTTCACTACAGTAGCAATCTCAATAGGGCTTATTTTCGGGGGAGGGCTTATTTTAGAGGAATCTTACACAGTAAGGGGAGGGCTTATTTTCGGGATAGGTCTTATTATCGGGGAAACACGGTAATATGTAAAGATGAATTAGAATCAACGGGAGAAACAACAAGAAGAAACTTAGAGAGAGAGAGAGAGACAGAGAGAGCAAATAGTATGCTTCGATCTGCATTCAAACTCCATAGTTCTTTTGCTGGATGTGGACAGCATTTTCCATCACAAGTCTTTTAGGGTTGTCTTAGATCCTTGCATTTCTAAAAAAGGATAAAGTCTATCAAATTTAGTCATAGCACAATGTGGCTGTTACTGAGGACAATGATTTCCTGGTTCTGCTCACTTCACTCAGCATCAGTTCATATAAGTCTTTCCAGTTTTTCTGAAGTCTACCTGCTCATCATGTCTTATGGCATAATAAGCATTCCATTATATTCATATACCACAACTTGTTCAGCCATTCCCCAACTGATGAGCATCCCCTCAATTTCCAACTCTTTGCCACCACAAAAAGAACTGCTATTAATATTTTTGTACATGTGGGTCCTTTTCCCATTCATACAATCCCTTTGGGATTCAGCCCTAGAAGTAGTATTGCTGGGTCAAAGGTTAGGCATATTTTTATAGCCCTTTGGGCATAGGTCTGATGGGGTACCTGGGGTCTAAATCAATTTGTAAAACCAATTTGTAAAACCAGTTTGTACAATTTTAACTGCAATTTGTATTGTAAAATTGTAATCTGTAAAATCCCTTTCCCAGCCTCAAACTCTGCCCCTTCCCCCTATCAGCACTCTGCCTAGTCAACAACTTGTGACTCCTTTGTTCTTACTTAATCTCTTCAGGTCTGGCCCAAATCTCATCTAAACTATCTATCACTAATGTCACAAGTTCCTCTCAGTCATCTCTAACCTTTATCTATGCACTGAGGTCCCTTCCCTCCATCCCATCAGCCCTGACAATGGCAGCCCTACCCTTTAAAAGTAAAAGCCTGTACCCCTCTCATTTGCAGGTCCCCTAAAGGACTCTTGCCCAATTCTAACAGAAGCGTAACAATAAACTTCTACAACTCTCACTCCAATTAAGCCTGAGACCTTGAATTCTTTCCAGACACTTTTTCAGGTTTTCTGGTCTTAGATAAGATCAGAATTCTTGCTGAACCTAGAGGGAGCCATCCCTCATCAGTTCCAAATTGCTCTCCAGAATAGTTGGATCAGTTCACAACCCTACCAACAATGCATGTGTTCTAATTTTCCACATCTTCTCCAACATCTATAATTTTCATATTTTGCCATCTTAGTCAATCTGATAGGTGTGATGTGGTACCTCAGAGTTGCTTTGATTTGCATTTCTCTGATCAATAATGGTTTAGAGTATTTTTTCATGTAATTGTACATAGCTTTAATTTCTTCCTCTAAAAACTACCTGTTCATATCCCTTGACCATTTATCAATTGGGGAATGACATGTATTCTTACAAATTTGACTCAGTTTTCTATATACTTTAGAAATGAGGCCTTTATCAGAGACCCTGGTTATAAAATTTCTTTCCCAATTTCCTACTTCCCTCTAAATCTTGGTTGCATTGACTTTGTGCAAAAACTTTTCTAAGTTTAGGTGTCAGTGCTATATTTGTATCATAAAAAGAATTTGGTAGGACTCCTTTTTTGCCTATTTTCCCAAATAATCTATATAGTATTGGAATAAATTGTTCTTTAAATGTTTGATAGAATTCACTTATAAATCCATCTGGCCCTGGAGATTTTTCCTAGGGAATTCATTGGTCAAGTTCTTTTTCTGCTGTGGGATTAAGTAATTTACTTCCTCTTCTTTTAATCTGGGAGATTTATATTTTTGTAAATATTGATCCATTTCTCTAAGATTGTCAAATTTATTGGCATACAGTTGGGCAAAATAGCTAATTATTGTTTTAATTTCCTCTTCATTGGTGGTGAATTCACCCTTTTGATTTTTGATACTGGTAATTTGTTTTTCTTCTTTTTTAAAAATCGAATTAACCAAAGGTTTATCTGTTTTATTGTTTTGTTTTGCTTTCCATAGAACCAGGTCTTAGTTTTTGGAGGAATTTTTCTATTTGTCCTGATTAATAAATGAATATCTATTGTGGATAGATATGTTTGAACTGCTTCAGTGCCCCAAGTGCCATATATTACCCATATAGCATATATACAACCTACATTCAGGTCACATTAAAAAAGAAAGCCCTCATTCATTCATGACCTTACATCCTAATGGTTGATTCTATCTGCCATATATAAAGATTGCTGATTTCAGCAGATAGTATCACGGTATGGTAGAAAGAATCCCCCTGACAATCAGAAGAATGGATTTTTAGACTCAGCTGCTGAACTTGGACAAGTCACTTTGCCTCCCCGGCTTTAGTTTTCTTCATTTGGAAAATCCAGGAAAGGAGATGAGTTGAATGGAGCATTTTGCTAGTGCTCTTCGAGTGTTTTAATTGTTCTGTGTATATATAAATCTGTTTGAAGGTGACTAGCATAGGTGTTTCGGTGCTCTCAGAATGCTCTCACTTGTTTAGAAAGCAGGACTCCCAAGGAGATCGTTTTGGATAAATCTATATATTGAAGTGTTCAAGGCTGTTGGGGTTGGGTTTTGGGGTTTGTTTGGGGTTTTTTTTTTTTTGGAGGGGGGAAGGTGGGGCAATAGGAATTAAGTTACTTGCCCAAGGTCACATGGCTGGTTTTGTGTTGTGTCTAAGGTCGAATTTGAACTCAGGTCCTCCTGACTCCAGGGCCAGTACTTTATTCATTTCGACAACTAGCTGTCCTGGGCTGTTGTTTTTTTTTTAACTTGCTGCAAAGGCCTGTTATTCCTTAAGACAGCCAAGTAAACTCAAGGATGTTTATCCACTTGCGTTCAAACCAATATCCTTTGGGAGCATACAGAAACAATGAAGCAAGATCTACTTTGACTGTTCTTAAGTTTTCTTTTGAAAAGGATACATTTTCCTAGAGAAATTCTAAGGGATGCTGGAGGCCTTCTTCCTCTGTCTCGAATAGCCTCCCCAAATCCCTCACTTTATATCACCGTAGTGAAAGAAGGCAACTCTCAGTCTTTAAACCAGCACCCTCCAAACATACATACAGCTAAGGTCCTAAATGAGCTTTTAAAATATTTTGTCCATTCTCTTCCTCCCAGTGAGAAGCCGTTCTTTAAACGTCTTCACAGTCTTTTTCTCGCTCTCTCAGTCCCTCGATAAACAGGGTTTTGGAAAGGTCTATTCCTACCAAGACCAGTTACAGCCTTCCGCAGATGCCCACTGACCTATGTTCCCCGGTGGTCTTACAAGCAACTACCCCCAAGGAAGGGCAGATCTTATGGCTATTTGCTCTTCTAGAGAAAATCTGCCCTGTGGCTTGGCTGCTAGGCTGGTGCCCCCATTTTTAAGAAAAGACAGCTGCTGTGCGGGCATCCAGACTGGGTGTGGTGTTTGCAGCAATAAGGGTGGGGATAAAGGGGGGAGGAGGGAGGAGAAAGGAGGGAGGTGTGTATTGCCAAGAGGTTGGGGGAGGAGAGCTGACGCTTCCTCACTCTGGTGACGCTGCTTGAGCTGCTTTCTGCTTTTGCAGCTGCCACCCGCTACCCCCACGCCACCACCCCTGTCCTGTTAGCTAGTTTACAAGGAGCCGCCTGATTCTTGGGGCCCCAGCACCAGAAGCTGCGGCAAAGCCCAAGGAAGAAAAGGAACGTACTTGAGTCTCCGCAGCTCGAAAGAGCCTGAGCCTGCAGAGAGGGGTCTGTCTGCGCCATGTCGGCTAAGATGAGGGAGAGGTTCGACCAGTTCCTGCATCAGAAGAACTGCATGACCGACCTTCTGGCTAAGATCGAGGGCAAGACTGGCGTGAACAGATCCTACATAGCGCTCGGTGGGTCCTTCTCCGCGCAGGGCCGTCCCTCCGCTCTGGATTGCCTTTATCCTTATAGCTAATGATTTATGATACTAATTCAAAGACCTTTCCCTGGCCAGCTCAGCACCTGCTGCTGAAGTGCAAGCCGCTGTGCAACTTGGGAACAGGGGACAAGAGGGAACAGGACTGAGGCGGACATGGGATG
>NW_027185791.1:77921-192606 GCF_028583685.1 Petaurus breviceps papuanus
CTGCTATCCAGGGGCTTGCTGGTGACTGCTGACATGAGAAATAGTGTCTAGTAGAGACCGGGGAGCCGATTGGAAGCCTTTGCTCTGGGTTACTGAAACCCAGTCCGCGCCCTTCCGGCCCCCCTAGTTGGGCTTGGGTTGCGTGTGGTTCTGGGGAGCTGAAAGGGTGAGTCACTCCCCACCACGGCCTGATGGAGCCCTGAAGCTCGGGGAAAACCACTGCCAAGTGCTCTAAGGCTCTCAGGTTTCCGTCCAGGGGCACGTGTGACTGAAGAAAAAAAGGGTGTAGTAGGAAGAGCTTCTCTGGGGGAAGGGCTAAATTTGAGGGTTTTTTTTTTCTCCTGGAGGAGGAAATTGGAAAGTACTGGGGTGCTGACGTGTCAGACTCTTCCTCTAGCCTTGCTGCCATGTATCGCTTTATGTTTGCAGGTTTGGCGCTCCCCCAACCCCCTCGGCTTCTCCATTCCCTTCTCTCTTCCTTCTTAACCTGTGGTGGGGGCTGGGGTTTACTGATCAGCCTCCCTAGACTCCACCCCTTAAATTTCACCGAATTGAGGTTCTGAGCCAATCGCTTACTCTGTTTACTTTCCTTTTTCCTTCTAAACCAGGAGGGAAATTCCTAGAACTCAAGATTTTGCTTCTAGTGAATGCTGGTATGAGGAAAGCATAAGGGAAGAATGAGTCCCTAGTAATCCCTAGCCGTGACATTTTTTTTTCATTTTGTTTCTCTTCTTCAGGTATTATCGGCTTGGTGGCTTTGTACCTCGTTTTTGGCTATGGGGCCTCTCTGCTCTGCAACCTGATAGGATTTGGCTACCCAGCCTATATCTCGTAAGTGGCTCCACCCTCTGATCTAGCTCCGCCCCATCACTGTGGGGTGTGTGGGAGAGTGTCCATCAATGGCTGTACCCTGTACCCCTTCAGTTGAATAGGGGGTAGAATTCCTCCTTCCCGAGGCCTGCTCTGGGACTGCGAAAGGTCCTCCTCTCTTTGTAGTAATAGCATCTCTGGAGCCCCGCCCATGTTTATCATCCCACTTTCCTATTATACTTTTTCCTCACAACAATGATGGGATTACATCTTAATTTTTACTGGTGGAAAAACTAAAGCACATTGTACATTGGTGACTCATTTAATATTTTACACTGTAAGGCCTGAAATCCCACTTAGGTTTCCTGATTTCTAGTAGTGCGCCCCATTAAATTGGAGTGACAAGTTATAATTTGCGCTCTTAGGAGTGGATGGGTAGGGAAGCAGAGTAGCATTCTACTTTCTCAGTTTTGTAAACTTTTACTAGTAGAGAGATCTGAGCCAGCATAGAAAGCTCGCCTAGTTATTTTAGTGTATTTTATCTCTAAGCTTCAGTTTTCTCCTCTGTAAAAGAGGGTGTTGAAATAGCCTCTGAATTCCCTTCCAACTCAAAATCTATGATCCTATGATATGAGTGTTTTGGTATGCATGGGAACTTAGCCATACTTTATATCCATATACAGTAAAATCACCTTTTATTAATTTAGAACTAAGAGACACTGACTGGATGGAAGGCCTTATTTGAACTATGAAACCAGTTTGTATATTAATAGTGTAAATAAGGAGAATGCTAAAATTAAAATACGGCGTTTAAATACGTTGGAAAACACTTTAATAGCAAACTTTATAGTTAGCTAATATGCCTATTATAAATGATTCATATTAAAATAGATCCTGAAATTACTTTTTGCAAACAATTTTTTTTAAAGCAATTGGGGTTAAGCAACTTGCTCAAGGTTACACAGCCAGTTATTTCTGGGTGTGGTGCTGAGTATCCCCGACTCTGGGGCCAGTGCCCTTACTCACTGTGCCACTTGGCCACCCCCTTTTGCAAACATTTTTTAACCTAGGTTGTATTCCTATATATATATATATATATATATATATATAACATGGAAACATATATATATATATAACATGGAAAAAATTGTAACTCTCTAGAAAATGTCTTACATTTACATGACTTAACACTGATTCAGATGGGCATGACTTTCTCTCCCTTTCAAGTTGACTGCACAATCTTTCCCAAAAGAACAAAAAAGGCTTCGTAAACTTTGTTAATTGTATCCTTACAATATCTCATAAATGTGAAGAAGGATAGTAACTAAAGACACAGATAAGTTAAAGAACTTTCCCAGACTGTACATTGTGTCATTGTTAAAGCTGGAAATAGAACTAAGAATACTGTGACCGTTTGGATTAGAGTTACATTAGACCATTGTCGAGTCTACTAGTCAGCACTGGGATAAAAACAGCCTGTTTTACTTTAAGTAGTTTCCAATTCAAACAGCAAGAGTAATTACATTAATAGTAATTGTGTTAATTTAGTAGAGGCTTTTGGATCTTTATAGGCACCTGAGTCCCTGAATCTGAAAGTAGACTTGAGCTCTGGGAATATGCTATGGGATATTGCATCATATATGGAATTTGAGATAGTTTTCTGGGAGGCCAACAGCCCCATTCAGGCTCCCCCCACCTTCTTCTGTGCTGCCTACTATAGTAACAATCCATAGAGCTCTAGGAGTGTGTTTCAAAGGATTTAAAACATAAACCAGGGTAAGAAAACAGGTTTGGATTTCTAGCCAATGGGAAGATGCTGGAATATCAGCCCCCAATAAAATGTACTGTGTTAACAACTGAAGTGTACAGATAGTTGTCATTCAGAATAGCCTAGGAAAGCTTTGAATATCTTTGTCCATAATATAGACATCTAATATGGTCCAGTAACATTTCTTCCCTGTAGCCATACTTTTGTTTGTTTATGCTACTTTCTTCTTATCAGAAAGGCAGTGTGGAAACAGTACTGTTCCTGTGACCAGTGGTTCAAATGTCACCTCTCACACTAGCTATTGCCTTGAGCAAATCACTTACCCTCTCTAAGACTCACTTTCTTTATTTGAAGAATGAGGATAATAAAACCTGTAGAACCTCTTTCATGGGGTTGTTGTAAAGAGGAAAGGTATGTAATATGCTTTGCAAATCTTAGAGCAGGAGCAGCTAGATGCGGCAGTGAATAGAGCACTGATCCTGGAGTCAGGAGGACCTGAGTTCAAATCTGGCCTCAGACACTTCACACTTACTAGCTGTGTGACCTTAGGCAAGTCACTTAACCCCAATTGCCCTGCCCTCCCCCCTGCAAAAAAAAATTAAAACCCTTAGAGCATTATAAAAGTATTAGTTATTATTGTTATTTCTCTGTCTCTTTTTCCTCCTTTTCTTCATGTATATACATACTGAATTCTTCATAGATTATTTCATTGAAATAAGATCCCTTTAGAAAAAAATACATAGGTTAAAACTGAATAAATTTATAATCCATACTTAGGTTTTATACAAATTAGATTGGGGGGGGAGAGTATGACCTATGTTTGCACCAATGTGAATACATTACTTTATTAAATGGAAGAAAATTAAAGAAGGGAAATAATCCTAGTTTCTAAAAGTTCCCAAAGCTGGCTTTTAAAGCTCTAACTTTATTGCCCGGTGGCCATTAATCCATATCCAGGATTCTTTTTTTTTTTAATGGGATATAATTAACATTTATAGAGCATCAATTGCTGAAGGCGCTTCACAAATATTTCATTTGATCATCACAACCCTGAAAGATAGGTGCCATTATTTTCCCAAATTTTAACAGATGAGGAAACTGAGGCAAGCAGAGGTTAAATGATTTTCCCAGAGTCACATAGCTAGTAAGTGACTGGGTCAGATTTGAACTTGGGTCTTCTTGGCTTGAGGCCCAGCACCCTATCTACTACAGCTATGTAGCTCCTTCAAAAATTATATGTATCATTAAAATAGATGGAAGAATTAGAACTATCCCTACTACTAATATCACCATGTTTATTGGAAGTGGTCAATGCCAGGTTATATGGAGAGTGGTCTACTTAGTTTAAATTTGTATTCATTTTTAAAAACTGATAGTGTGAATTTACAAGTTATTTGGACCTTCACACTTTACGGAAGTTTTATGATCATGATGATGCAAATCTAAAACTTGCGTTTGTGGATTTTAAAAATGGAAATAGCAAGACAATGGCAAAAGTCACATTCTTTCTCCTTCGGAATGGTTAGACTTTGAAGAAAGGATGGTCTGCATATCTACAGAGTCCCAGCTGCACAAGCAAATATTCCAGCCTGGCACAGACTATCTGGAACCTGTCTTGACTCCCAAGGACACACAGGGAGTCCAGTTTGGGATGCAAACAACAACTTATGTCAGCTATGGGGTGGGGCACTTCATCCTTGAACCATTCAGGGCCTCCTAGATGCTCTGAACAAACAGACAAGTTCAGGGGACCCCTTGGCAGTACCCAGGACTTTACTATGTTTGTGTTTGTTTTTAATGAGCTTTAATCACAGATTTCTGTTGCTAATAATGAGAACTGTTAAGGGGTCCCCTGAACTTGTCATTTAGAGTTGCCATATTTTCCAGAAACATTAGACCCAGACCATGCATGAATGTGTCAAGGATGAAGGTCCCCTGCCCCAGTTGACCTAATTTGTTGTTTGCATCCCAAACTGGACTCCTTATATGTCCTTGGGAGTGAAGACAAGTGCCAGACAGTCTGCACTAGGCACATGCAACTGGGCCCTTGTAAATTAGGAAACCTTCATACCTTCATGGTCTAGCCATTCTAAGGGAAAAGAATTTGCCTTTTGCCTGTTGCCTTGTTCCTTCCCTTTGGGTGGGGTTGTATCTTTTTCCCACCCTTACTACACCATTCCCCTCCCATGCCATGCCTCTTAAGGTGGAATTCTGTTTTTCCTCCTTCTTCTTTTGTCTTGCTGTCATAAATATGCAAACTTCTGTATTAATTACAAACTCCTTGGGTTCTACACGCATGTTCATTTCTTTGGTAATAAACCTAGTTTTCAAGTTTCGTGAAGTTGTGATTACCATTCACAGAACACATTTCTAAGATACTAGCTACCTCCATTTGTACTTTTCTGATAATTTTCGCCAAGAAAATTAAGATAAATCAGTTGTATGTTTGATATTACAGCAGTGTGAGCCCTGTGGCAAGCAACCTTGTAAGCAATGTTGATAACAGCCTTAGTGCTTCCATGACATTTCAAAATCTATCTACATTCCTATGGTGTTTATTATTGAACCCAGCCCTACCTTTATCTGATCTTAGTAGAATTAAAATATAAAGCAGGTGAGATAGAAGTGAATCATCGTTTGCAATGAAGAAGAGAAAAAGATGAGAATTTCTTTGGTAAGTTTTTTCCATTCCCTTTCCACATTTTTGTGAGCTTATTTCTTTTAAATTATCTTTTTCATAATGAGTATAACAATCATCAATAAACATAAATATTTTAATATGAAGAGAACAAGAAATATAATTAAGAAATGTGAACTTATATTGTTTTTATATGTGCGTGTATATATAATGCATATGTATAATTTACTTTGTCAAGGCCTTTTTTTCATTTATTGAGATAATCATGTGGTTTTGTTTTTAATATGATTAGTTATGTTTAATTTTTTTCTCCTAATACTGAACCAGCATTTCATTCCAGGTGTAAATCGAGTTTGGTCACAATGAATGATTTTTTGGATGAATTACTATAGTCTGATAGGATTTTGTTTAAAATCGAAAAACCTGTATTTACTAATGATATTGGTTTATATTTTTATTTATTGTGCTTTATCCTTCCTTAGTTTAAGTACTAGGATTAATTTGCCTCATAAAATGAGTCTAATAGAAAGTTTTCTTTCTCAATTTTTAGAGCAATTTGTGTCATATTGATACTTTTAAATGTTTGATAGAATTCTGCAAATTCATTGGGATCAGGAGATTTTTCTTTGGTACTCTCTTTACAACTAATTCTGTTTCTTTGTTTTCTGTTTTCATGGCATATGATTGAAACACAGAGTCTAATAATTCTTTTTATTGTTTCTGGCTTTTTTGTGATTTCCCTTTCTTAATTTGCTTTTTTGTTGATTTAACTTTCTGTCCTTTTAAAAAAATAGATTGCTATAAGTTCCTTAATTTTATTACTCATTTCAAAGAACCAGATTTTATTTTTATTTGTCATTTCTTTAGTTTTCTGGTGTCTGATTTATCTGTTTCTCTAATGTTTAATATCTCCTCGTCTGTGCTTATTTTATATTTTTTTGTTGACTTTATAATTTTTAAAAATACATTTTCAGTTTATCAGTCCTCTCTTTTTCTATTTTATACTGTATGTTTTTAGGGACATAAATTTAAGTTATGAAAGTTAGGGTTATACTTTCCTCCATTTGTCTCTAAAATTGTTTTCTTCCAAAATTTCTTCCAAAATTCCACCTTTCCCTTTGCAAATACCATATTTTATCTCCAGTTAACTTTGTTAACCTATTTTAAAAGCAGCCCTATTCCCCCAGACTCTCTTCCTCTCACCCTCAAGCTCCATGCCCCTCTTGTTTGTTTTACATTTCTCTAGTTTGGAATTTTACTTACTAATTCCTTTTCCCTTCTTTCTTCTAACTCAGACCTGCACAAATTGGCAGTAGGTAGCGGCCAAAATTAAAAAAACTTCTGTCCACAGATAGATTAGACTAGAGACAGACTGACAATGGTTGTTTGCTGTGGGTCATGTGACAGCCACCTGAAATTCTTGGTCTGGTGGCATGTTGTGCAAGCCTGTTCTAATTAATTATTTAATTCTTACCCTCTATTTTTTCTCCCTGTTAAGTAGTTAAGTCCTCTTTTCTCTTTAATTCATTTTCTAGGCCTTTTTTTCCCCTAAAAAGTATTCCTTTCTCTTTTATTTTTTGACTTCACTGTCTTAAAAAGCATATATTATATATGGAAGAATTTGAACTCAGGTCTTCCTGATGAAAGTGCAGCACCAGATTCTCTATGTCATACTGCCACTATAAACATTTCCTAAATCAGGTTGTTCATAGATATTTGTGATTTCTCGCACAAGTAGCAAGATTCCTAAAGCACATAGTGAATAAAGAGAGGCAGTGATCATGGTGAAAAGAATGCTGGATGTTAAGTTGGGGGCCTGATTCGAATTTTGGTTTTTTTATGAAAATGAAAATGGGACATACAGAGAAAGTATTTAAATTAGGATAATAAAGAGAATAATTTAGAAAAATCTAATTCCCAAACTTCCTTTCTTACCTCCAAAAAAAATTATTTAAAAAAAAAAAAGTATTTTAACAAAAGAAGCAATTGCCCACCTCTAATTTTTCATGGGTATCCACGACTACTATACAACATTTCAACTGTTTTTTTTTTTAAAGCAATCGGGGTTAAGTAACTTGCTCAAGGTTACATGGCCAGGTGTTTCTGGGTGTGGTGCTGAGCCTGGATTTGATTCCCAGGTCATCCCGACACTGGAGCCAGTGCTCTTACTCGCTGTGCTACCTGGCTGCCCCACTAGGTTTTTTTTTTTTTTGTTAATCTCTTTCGTGTAAATACTACTTAATGCTTTAAGAAGATAATCTTTTTCCAAGGTGGAGGAATTTGAACCACAGGGACTGAGCTTTCAATGTAGTGTTTCCTATTCTGCAGTATCAAGAAAATGTTATCTTGGTTGAACATGTTTTATATTAAAAACAAGATCCAGAATTTTAACAATTTCACAATTCTAGACTTTAAATGCATTTTTCTTTTCCTTTCTTCCTTCCTTCTTTTTATAAATAATGTATGTTATCATAGACTATTTTGAAGGGATTTTTTTTAATAATAGAAAAAAGTGCTGAAAGAATGAAACTGATGTGGTCCCTAAATGCCTGAAGCCATTTGGTTTGTATGGTGTTCTATATACAACCTGAAGAACTCTCAGGGAGCCTTCTTTTTCAGGCTCCCAAACTTATTAGGTGGCATGTGGCAATTGTGAAAGTAGTGTGCAGGCTTATAGGGATATCATTAATTTCTTTCCCTGTAGGGAAGTTAAATGATGGTGTCTGGAAATGTTTTCTTTTATGTTTAGTACTTAATGATGCCCTAAAGAGAAAAGGATCTAGTCTTCTGGGAAGAAGTAATTAATTATCCTAAGGCAACCCTCCTTTTTTAAAAAATGCATTTCTGTAATTTTTTTTCATATTACAACCCTTTCCCTAAATCACTCTTTTAAAAAAAAATCACTAATTCTCATTTATCTGTGCTTGACCTGTCCCATTTTCTAGAATGTCTTCATTCTTTTTTAGCATGGTCCCAACTACTACCTCTGCTTAGTCTAATAAATGCAATATAGACTACATTCAGATTTGCCTAAAGCCAACTGAATTTTTTTTAAGTATCTCAGAGATTCCTTTAAAGGTAGGATTTATACACACACACACACACACACACACACACATACATACATATATATATATATATACATACCCTTTTATAGGCAAAAGAAAAACTGAGAACCAGCGTTATGAAGTCATATGTGAATCAATGATAAAATTCTTAATAAAGCCTAGATCTCCCTGTACCTTAAACAATGTATAGTATCTACTAAAGCACTACTATTCTCAAGTCATTCATTTTTGTAATCTTGGAACCATTTTCTTGATCCTTCCCTTTCAATACCCCTCCTTCAAATAAATTGATCAGTCAATCATAAAGCCCTTTTCAATTCTACTTCAGAAATTTCTAACATTCAACTCTTTTCTATTACTTCTGTTAACACCCTATTTCATATTCTTGTTACCTAATCTGGATTATTATAATAAGTTTCTTGTCTTCTTGCCCCTCCAGTCTCTTATCCCCTCTACCCTCACCCTCCCCAATCCATGTTACACACTACTGTCAGATTAATTGTTCTAATGTATAGCTCTGATCTTGTCACTCCCTGCTCAAAAAATATACAAGGGAGCTTAATAAATATAAATCAATAATTCAGTCAATTGACAATATCATAGTACATTAGGCACCTGCTATGTACCAGGAACTATACAACACTACACTATGCTATGCTTTGAGGATACAAAGTCAAAAAATGAAACAGGCCCTGCCCTTAGCATGGTTACTTTGTATGGAGGGATATTTTTTGGGTGGGGAAATGTTCATATAAAAGAACAAAGTATATACAAGGTGTGTTGGCAGCAATTTCCTAACCCTAACCAGCTTTCTCATCCCATGAAAGTTAGGTGAGTTTTTCCTTAAAAGGTACTGAAATTGTCCTTGAGATTTGTTTGGGTCAGGGGACTAAAGGCTCATGCTGTTAACATCACTTCATAGTTTCCTAAGGACAAAAGAACCAGGGGAGCTCTAGTCTATTTCTGACACTTAGCTTGCAGACCACAGTAGAATCACCTCTCAGTATCTTAATGCATGTCCTTGTTAAATATCCTTCCCCTGCTTTGGCTAGTAAGTTCCCTTTGGTTGACTGTTAGAAGAGTTTCATTTCCTTCCAGTATCAAACCTAATCTACCAAGGGACTGGCCTGAGTCAAGCCACACCCAGAACAGGAATGGACAGATGAAAATAGGTAGAGAAGCCACAGGATCTCTCAGCAGTGGGCAGAAACAGCCAAAGTATGAGAAAAGTGTCTTTGTGTAACTCCCCTAGGATTTTAATTTAGATGCTTAAGGTCCAATCCAAAGAGGAAAGACCTTGGACTGTTGGTGGATTTTATAATTTTGTACTTCAAAGTTATATACTCATACACATAAACTTATTTATATAAATTGCAACTATATTTATTGGACCCTGTTATGGTATTGATAAATGTTATTTTTATTAAATGATATGTATGGAGATATATGTATGCCAGAAAAAAGTGATAAATTAATATACAGTTATGCCAAGTGAAAGTAGCACTAGATTTGAAATCAAGTCCTGATTCTGGCACTTACCAGTTGGGTGATTGTGAGTAGGTCATTTGTCCTTTTTGAAACTTAGTCTCATTACATGTAAATTGGGATAATATTCGATCACAGGATTGTTTTCAGTAAAGTGCTTTACAAACTAAAAGAACTATAAAAATGAAGAACATGAAAAGCAGAAAAAGAAAATAGAATAGAACATTGTAACTATTATGTATGGTTTGTTCCTTAAAGTATATGTTTAAAAGATAAAAATAAAAGAAAAGAGGGTTATTGATACTTTTTTTAATGCACAGAGGAGAACAGAAGAAAGACCAGGTGGAGTCACAGACATGCAGGACAGCTTAGAAAGCTACAGGTTAAATTTATTATATAATTTTTTTAAAAAAGCAAACTGTACATAATGGAGATCCGCAATTTGAGATAGCCTTTTTCTATTTGTGCGTGAGTGTGTGTGTGTGTGTGTTGTATGGAAATGCCCACTTTATTTGGTGTCTTGAGTTCCAAATAAAAATAAAATATTTTTAAAAAACTATCTAAATGTGAGCTAGTATAAATAATTTATACCATAAATTTGTTTGATGAGAGCATACATTCTTTTGTTACAGAGAATTCTCAACAAAATTGTGACTGCTTATCTACTGGGAAAGCACATAAATGAAGCTATTCATGAGGGGAAATTTCATTGTAGATAGGATTCAAAATTGAAGACTATCTAAAGGCACAAACTGGTTTCATTGTTTTCACTCAAAGTGATGGCCACTAAAATGTGACCAACTAATTGTCTGACTGAAACCATTACATGTTTTAAAAACTCATAATGGTAAGGTAGAACTAGCAGTGCTTATGGAACAAGAGCTTGATCAGATCCTAGCTCTGTACTGTGTAACTTGAAGTAAGTCATTTACCTTTCTGGGCCTTAATTTCCTCATATGTATAATGATGAGTTTGGATTAGATGATATCTCAGGGTCCCTTCTAGCTCTAAACCCTAATATACTATTTTAGCAAAGAATCTAAGATCTGGGATCATTCACACTCATAAAGTCACCCCTCAGCTTGCCCTTTGACTCATTCCTCTTTTTAATGTTTTCATCCTAAACTCTAGCATAATTAAAGGGTATGTGTATATTCTTATTATTATAATAACTTTCTCATTAGACAGTTAACTTGAGCAGTCCCTACTTCATTTCATCAAATAATATTTACTTAGTAAACTACAGAAGCTTTTTTTTTTCCTAAAGGCTTAAATAAAAAAATAAATCAATATTAAAAATGTTTAATTATTTAAATAAACATGAAAGTTATTGAATATAAGTTTAGCAATGAAATAAGTAATAAAACAATGACATAGATAATAATTTAAAATATTCTAGTTGTGAGAACAGTTAGTCAATTACCTCAAATCTTTCCTACAACGATAAATGACTTAGTTTTCATTTGTTCATTTACTTCACTCAGGATAACAAATCTCTTTGCTAGAATTGTCTTCATCCTGTTCATAAAGAAAAACAGTTTCATAAGAAAAAAAAAGATATCTTCCTCTTTCTCTTTTTTCTCTAAATTTCTCTCCATAATTGTCAGAAAAACAGTATCTTTAGCTTCGCTAAAAGATAATCTCTCTCCAGATTCACTCTTTATAATAGTCTCGTTGTGTTTCTTCATAAAATCAGTTTATAATTCTAGCAAAGTAAAGGTTTCTCCTCATTTTTTTCTCTCTGTCTTTCCTTCAGACCCGTCAAAAATCCTCTTGGATCAAAGTCAAAACCACACACATTTTCCCTGACTCCATAGGGAGAAACATCTCATAGAATTGCAGTAAGATCTGTAACTTTGGTTTCTGTGCTCTTAAGGACATAGTAACAATTCCTTGAAACTTCAGCTTATAATTTTTCAGATAGGTCCTCTACGGTGATTTTATGAAACTGTTGAAATGAACAAAACTAATTTTTTAGACTGGCCTAAAACTTCTTATAGACAAGGCCTAGGCCTTCTTTCTGCATCATCCTTAAACCTGTCCTTCCCCTAATTTTCTCTGTTTCTCTTGATGGCAATGATTCATGAGTCACTCAGACTCACAACCCTCCCTCTTCCTCACCTCTATCTCCACAATTGCTCTCACATCTGGTCTTTCTTCTCAACTCCCATTGTTATCTCCCAAGTTCAGACTGTATTTCTTTTCACTTAGATTATTGTAAAAACTTCTATTTTGAGCCATGTCTGAATCAAGTCAATCTAGTGGTTCGGGTTTACAATTAGAATGAAATGAGACACATCTAGACCAGCTAAGAAGAGGTCATTTTTAGTTAGCCATAGCATGGAATGAATATTCAACAAAGATGCACTGGCTAATCTGCTTCAGCTTCATATACAGGGTATGTAGGATCAAAAGGGTGTGGGATATTTGGTAAGTCTGAACAGCACTGAATCCATGTGGGCTGGACTTTTTCTGCTCTAGATATCTAGGAATCCATTAATCAGCTGAAGCCTTAGCCCTCTGGACCAATCAAGTCTCAGTGACAGCTTCCCTGTTATTTTTTAGAGAAAATTAGCCACAGTCATACATCCTGGAGAGTGAAGTCAAGTGGGCTAACCATAAGGCTAATGGAAGTCACAGAGTCCCCCCTGAACTATTTAAGATTCTAAAAGATGATATTGTTAAAGTGTTGCACTTTATATGGCAGAAGCTTTGGAAAACTCAAACAAAAGGTCAGTTTACATACCAATTCTAAAGAAGGGCAATGCCAAAGAATGTTCAAACTATTCAATAATTGTGTTCATTTCACACACCATCCAGGTTATGCTTAAGATTCTGCAAGTTAGGCTTCAGTGATATATGAACAGATAATTACCAGAAGTACAGTCTGGTTTTCTTTTCTTTTTTTTTTGTAGTCTATGTAAACTTAATCTAAAAAAGCAATAATGACTTTTCCCAGAATTTCTCAGATTAATTTTATGAATTGGCAAGGTGTTGTTTTTTATTATTTTTTCAAAATCTGATTATAATATTTATCATTATCTACAGACATACTTGAATGAATTTAATAACAAAATAACTTTGTGGTGATTTTCCTCTAAGCAAGATTTTATTGTATTATTTTTATTATTTTTATTTTATTCATTTTTATTTTATTTATATATTATAAATATATATTATTTTATTATATGAGAATCTGATGCAACTTTTTAATTCTACAGTTGAATTTTATTTTTCAATTTAATAATTTAAATGTTTTATTTTTCCCCAATTACATGTAAAAACAATTTTAACATTTTTTTAAAGTTGTGAGTTCCAAATGGGTTATACATGTGCAATCATGTAAAACATAGTTCCACATTAGTCATGTTGTGAAAAAAACACAGACCAAAAAAAAATCCCCAAGAAAAATAAAGGGAAAAAAGTATACTTTCATTTGCATTCAGTCTCCATCAGTTCTTTCTCTGGAGATGGATGGCATTTTTTATCATAAGACTTTCCGAATTTTCTCAGATCGTTGTATTGTTGATAACAGCTAAGTCATTCACAGTGTATCATCATATAATATTGCTGTTACATTGTACAATATTCTTCTGGTTCTGCTCATTTCACTTTGCTTCAGTTCATGTAGCCTTTCCATGTTTTTCTGGGAGCATGCTGCTGATCATTTCTTCTAGCATAATAGTATTTCATCACAATCATATACAACGTCTTCAGCTATTCCACAGTTGATAGACATCCCCTCACCTTCCAGTTCTTGGCCATCATTAGAAGAACTGCTATAAATATTGTTGCACATATCAGTCCTTTACCTTTTTTTTTTTTTAATCTCCTGGGGATATAGACCTAATAGTGGTATTGCTTGGTCAAAGGTTATACGTGGTTTTAAGCCCTTTGGGCATAGTTCCAAATTGCTCTACTGAATTGTTGAATCAGTGTACAAGTTCACCAACAGTACATTAGTGTCTCAGCTTTCCCACATCTGCTCCAAGATTTATCATTTTCCTTTTTTGTCATATGAAACAATTTGATATGTGTGGGCTAGTTACTCAGAGTTGTTTTAATTTGCATTTCTTTAATCAATAGTGATTTAGAGCATTTTTTGCCTTTTTTTTTTGGAGGGGGAAGGCAGGGCATCTGGGGTTAAGTGATGGCCCAAGGTCACACAGCTAGTCTTATTTTTATAATTTGATTCAGTTCTCTATATATTTGAGAAATAAGGTCTTTATCAAAGAAACTTGATACAAAATTTTTTTCACAGTTATGATTATTGTATATTTCCCTTCATTCTATTCCCCCCCATTTATCCTACTCTCTCCTTTCACTCTGTCCATCCTCAAAAGTATTTTGTTTCTTTTCTCTGTCCCAATCTGCCTTCCTTTCTATTACCCTCCCCCTTCTTTTAACCCCTTGTCTTCCTACTTTCCTATAGGGTGAGACAGATTTCTATGCCCAATTGAGTGTATATGTTATTCCCTCTTTGAGACAATTTTGATGAGAGTAAGGTACACTCACTCCCCTGCACCTTCTTCATAGTGCCCTCCACTGTAAAAGTTCTTTCATGCCTCTTTTATGTGAGATAATGTATCCCATTCTGACACTCCCTGCCTTTTCTCCACTATTTTGGCTCTAACTTGCAGCCTGGTTTTCAAAGAGGCAAAGGAGCTAGAGACCAAATTGCCAACATTCATTGGGTTATGGAGAAAGAAAGGAAATTCCATAAATCATCTACTTTTGATTTATTGACTATACTAAAGCCTTTGACTGTATAGGTCACAACAAAATGTGGCAAGTCCTCAAAGACATGGGAGTACCAGATCATCTTGTCCTGTCTCCTGAGGAATCTATATGCAGGCCAAGAAGCAAGTTAGAACCAGACATGGAACAACTGATTGATTCAAGATTGCGAAAGGAATACAGCAAGACTATGTATATTGTCACCTTATTTATTTAGCTTATATGCAGAGTACAGTATGCAGAATGCCAGTCTGGATGAATCAAGAATTAAGCTTGCCAAGAGAAGGAACAACCTCAGATGTGCAGATGATACCACTCTGGTGGTAGAAATTGAAGAAGAATTAAGACACCTCTTGATGAGGGTGAAAGCGTTTAAAATCTGAAAAAAAAAAAGAGCTTAAATTCTGGCTTGAAGCTTAACATTAAGAAAAAAAAACTAACATCACAGCATCTGATCCCATCACTTAGTAGCAAATAGAGGGAGAAGAAATGGAAGTAGTGTCAGATTTTATGTTCTTGGGCTCAAAGATCACTGCAGATAGTGACGGCAGCCATGAAATTAAATGACTCTTGGTCCTTAGAAGGAAAGCTATGGAAAATCTGGACAGCATACTAAAAGGTAGAGACATCATCTTGCCTGACAAAGATCTATATAGTCAAAGCTGTGGTTTTTCCAGTAGTAATGTATGGCTGTGAGAGTTGGACTATAAAGAAAGCTGAGTGCTATAGAATTGATGTTTTCAAATTGTTCCGGAGAAGACTTTTAAGAATGCCTTGGACAGCAAGGAGATCAAATCAATCAGCACTTAGAGAAGTTGATTCTGACTCCATTGGAAAGACAAATTCTGAACGTGAAGTTTAAATACTTTGGCCACATGATAAGAGGGCAGGGCTCATTGAAAGACTGATGCTGGGAAAGGTTGAAGGCAAAAAGAGAAGGGGGTGGCAGGATGAGATGGGTAGATAGTGTCATGGAAGCAATAAACATGAGCTTGGACAGAATTTGGTAGACAGGGAAGACAGAAGGGCTTGGCATTCTATGGTGCATGCCTGAATGACTGAACAACAACAAATGATAATCAAAGAATCTTCAGTCCACAGCTGTCACTCTTTTCTGCTGTGGGAAGGATTGGGGAAGGGGTTTTGTGACACTCATTGAATTGTTTTCTTCCCTTAGGTTACTATCTTTGCTTCTGGCTGGATGTATGGCATCTTACTAGTCCAGCATCTTTGATAACATTGACCTTTGGGGGTGGAAGGGGAATGAATGCAGAGGACAGTGCACCTCCCCACCTTTCTGCCCTCTAGTAATAAGCAAAAGGTTCTGCTTCCACCAATGGCTTCCAACAGCTGGATTATCAACTACTGAATGGCTTGATGTTTTTATACAGAGACCCAAGGAGATGACTGATTCTCAGCCAATTACACTGTTTACTTCTTTTTTTTTTTTGGAGGGGGCAGGTAGGGCAATTGGGGTTAAGTGACTTACCCAAGGTCACACAGTTAGTACATGTTAAGTGTCTGAGGCTGGATTTGAACTCAGTCCTGACTCCAGGACCAGTGCTCTATTCACTGCACCACCTAGCTGCCACTATACTGTTTACTTCTCAACCTACTTGGAGGAGAGTTCAAACTTGATAAATGCTACAGGGTATAGATAAATGCGCTTTCTTATAATATGTGACTACATTAAGAGATGAGAAATAGATATCTTGTTTTCACAGTAAATCTTCATTGTGCGTGATTTGGTGGGGTGGGGGGGGAGGGGAGGTCCCTTCCTCCCTTCTTATAAAATATTGATGATAATGATGAGCCCACCTATGAGGTAAAACCTGCCACATATTTTTTTTGTGTGAAGCTTATGAAATAATATCCAAAGTACTTTTCATATTTTAAATGCCCCAATGGCTCTTCCCTCTCTTTGGTTTGAATGTTACCTCCAGTGATTCATATTGCAGCTATCAGTGCCTTTCTGTCCTGTACCACTGTTGTTCATGTTTTCGGATCTTTTTCTTTACATTGTAAAGTTACCAGTGAAGCTCATGGTCATGGTCACGTCAGTTAATACTCTTTCATCATCTCACCAGCTCTTCTTTTTCGACAAGACAATTCTTTCATGATAATCTTTACTCTGATTCTTTTTCATTGCTGCTTATTTTTCATGTTCTGCACACTGTTCACACACTTTATGTGCTTCTCCATGTCCCTCTGAGTTCCCTCCCATTTTTAATTCTTTTGAGATTGATGTATTCCATTACTTATATTCAACATCAATAGTAGAATGATGGCATTAAAAAAGATGGGACTGTGTTTCATGGAGAAATTTGGAGTCATTAAAAGAACTTCGCAGTTCTCCAAAAGCAATCCAGTCTACCCTTTTCCTCCTATTCATTTCTGGGCCGTTCTTGATGTCTCTCTAATATTTATGCTGATGGACAAGTACTTTAAGTTGTACATTGAATTGCATGTCATAGTCTGGACAAAAGACATTCTTCTTCCATTTGGTTTTTCTTATGGATCATTAAGTGGTTATGGATCTCTTCTAGAAGACTCTAAAATATTCTGGCACTTGATGCATCCAACAGAATATCATCTGCAAACAGGAGCATATGAAAGAATTCACCCTACACGAGGAGGCACCCCTCAACTGGATCTTTTCAGTCACAGTGGCAAGCTTCTTGGCAAGAATATGTCTTGTTTTATGCCTCATTTGATTTTAATGATCAGAGGGTCATTGAGCAAGGTTGTCTTTGCTGTCAGATCTTTTAAGAAAACTTTCATAATTTTGATAAGGCATGCCTTGTTATGGGGAAAAAAAAACCTAAAGGCTTTTAGGGCAGTGTTTTGTTATGCCAAATCAAGTGGGGGTTTTTTTTAAGATGACAAATAATCAGCACAGTCAGATCTTGTATTTTCTTTATCTCTTAGTCAAGTTGTTACCTACTGTGGAATACTGCTTGCAAAGCCTTCCTGTTTCCTCTGGATACTCTCATCAAGGATGCCCTAAATATGCGTATAGATTGTTTTCATTAAAAATATTATATAAATGGGAAGTAAGCATATAGGTTGATAATTACTGATGTTCTCTTACTTGACTTTTTGGTGTTACTAAGGACTGAGATTTTTTCCCCATACTCTTGCTATCTTCTTTCCTTCAGATGTTTCATGAACTGATCCCTCAATATCCCTAAAATCATGTCACCTCCAGCATGGGATCTCCTCTGGGTACTGTTGGTCCATTCTAGCTGCTTTCCCCATCTTTGTTTCTTTTAGTTCCATTTCTCTCTTCCATTACTCTTCTTTTTGTTGCTATTGTTTGGAATGGGGGAAGGTAGGGCAGTTGGGGTTAAGTGACTTGCCCAAGGTCACACAACTAGTTGTATCAAGTGTCTGAGGCCAGATTTGAATTCAGGTCCTCCTGACTTCAGGGCCAGTGGTCTATTCACTGAGCCACCTAACTTCTCCCATTACTGTTCTATAAGTACATCTACGACTGTCACAACAGAGTCCAAATACAACAGTTCCACTTGATAATGGAAAAAAAGTCATGTTTTTTTAAATGCAAATCTTTATGTATTTATTTGGTTTGTTGCTCTCATTCCAGTTTCATTCTTACATGCCCTTGACTTAAATGACTGCTCAGTTGGGTCTCTTTCCTCACTTTCTTTAAACTGGTTTTATCTACCATTGCTTCTCCTTGTTTTTTGACTTGAAGCATGATATAATTGTCAGAGAACTGGCCTCAGACCCAGAACTTGAACCTCAAGTTCTACCTTAGACATACACTGGCTGTTTGACCCTGAACAAGTCACTTAACCTCCAATGCCTTACTGAGCTCTAAAATTACAAGTTGCAGAGAGATGTTGACTTACATCAATAGGAGTTTCCTTACCAGGGAGTTTTCTATATCACTGGAATTTTTAAAATCTAGTCCCTAATTTTTCTCTATGCATTATCTTTTATCATCCTGGAATCTTGATGCCAATTTGAAATACCCTGGGACATCCTGCCTGATAGGAGATATGCTCTTCAGGATTTGAAGGGTGGGGTACCTGAGGGAACAAAATGGCCTTTTTTCAACTAACTTTGGCTCTTTTTGATATAGTATTTAATTTCAGGTTTGGTTTCTTTCCCCATCTTGGTTCCTGATTCATCAAGACTTGGGTACCTCTCAGAGGCAGCTCTGCTGTCTTCTTCCTCTTCTTCATTGGACCATGGTGGGATGGGAAGGAGGAGACCCACTCCACTTTTTTGAGATTTTCAAAATTTCTGATGAATTCAAAGCTTGCTGATAGAAGTCCTGGTTTATCCAATTCATCTACAAAGGTGTGATACTATCTAGCCATGCCCACAGGGGAATGACCACTTGAAATAGAAAGCAGTGGTGGGTTCCTACATAATTTAAAAAATTATATCTTAAATCAATGTTATTCTTAGATTCCATATCTGTCTGATGGGTAATTAAGTCAATTTTGCTAATTAAATTAAAGTACTTTTTAAGTTCTTTTATTTTTCATTTATGATCATTGATTTATATTAGTTAAAATAATTTTGTAATATATGGCCATTCTTCCATTCATCATCCTTTTTTTTTTGCCATCAATATCATGTATAAAGAAATAGTTGTTTCAAATAGGTTGGGTTGTAGACGTTTTAATTGTGGCATACATTTTTCTCATTTTTATTCCAGTTTTTTTTTTTTTACTAATTTAGATCTTTGCTGTAAATCAGTACTTTGACTATAAACAGACAGTTGGTTGAGGAATGATTCAGATCAGTAATGAGCCATTTCCTGTCCAAATATAACCTTTTTTTTTGTTACACTACTTGGTACTCATTACTTCTAGCATTTTTAATTTTTTTATTGAGGACAGTGAATCTTCGGTGCAACCTACAGATCTTTGGCTTTGTTCATTCCTTATTCCTGGTTCCTATTTTTTAATTTCATTAAGTTATTGAAGATCAGAATATATGTTGATTTTATTAGGAGGTTTTTGTAAAATGTCTCTGTCTCTTCTTCCATTGAAAACGACTTTAGCCCATAAGGTGCAGTTATTCTCATGTTGTTCTTCTTTGCAAATATTTGTCATAAGCACTGCAATATAAAACAATCAAAAACCCTAAATTTTTAGACATCAGTTGGTTGTTGTCTTTTGTGCTTGAGGAGGACCAAAGTGACGTCACTATGTTGGGGTAAAGGTACAATGTGTCTTGACTGTGGCTGGTCAGACCAATACGAGCTCAGGAGGCTCTACCATAGGTCAGCCACAAATAGGCCATAGGGGGACATGTCTCTAAATTTGCATTTCACATTTCTTTTGAGCTACTAAAGTTATGTTTTGCTCATAGAGAACAGTGCCTTCTTTGATGTGGGCATGCCATGCTTGGTGGTCCTGTGCCTGTTTCCCATGTCTTTAATTCCTCAAAGAGACCTTGAAAGTGGCCTTGTGTGGCACAGTGAATAGAGCACCGGCCCTGGAGTCAGGAGGACCTGAGTTCAAATCCAGCCTCAGACACTTAACACTTACTAGCCATGTGACCTTGGGCAAGCCAGTTAACCCCAAATGCCCTGCAATCCCTGTCAAAAAAAAAAGAAAGTGGCCTTGTATAGGTTCTTTTAACTTCTCAAGTACTGTGAGTTATCCATAAAATGGTCTTTTTGGCATTCGAACCATGTGGCCAGCCCATTAGAGTTGTGCTCTCTGCAGTAGAGTTTGAATGTTTGGCAGTTCATCTCAAGAAAGGTCCTCAGTGTCTGGTACCTTATCTTGCCAACTGATCTTCAGACTCTTCCTAAGACAATTCAAATGGAAGCAATTCAGTTTCCTGGCATGGCGCTGGGATACTGTCCAGGTTTCACAGGGATACAACAATGAGGTCAGCACAACAGCTCTGTAGACCTTCAGTTTGGTAGTCATTCTAAGCCTGCAGCCTCAAGGTGACACATGGCCTTCTAAGTCCTTGGGTGCAGCCTTTGGACTGAGTCCAGGTTTTACAGAACAAATCCTTTTATTAAGGGGATTTGTTCTGTGAAGTTTGGATTCAGGCAAAAGGCTGCACTTGAGAACCTTCAGGGCTAAATGTGACCTCAAGCCCCCAGGTTCCCCACCCATAATCTAATACCTCGTCTCTCTAACACTTTCCTTCGGAGTCTCCCAAACGCTGAACTATCTCTGACAGTGCATGTGTCAACCTCATTATCAATGTGGACATCCCTGGAAAGTAAACTACCGAGGTAAGTGAGCTTATCAACAGTGTTCAAAATTTCTCCATTTGCTGTAACCAATGGTTCCATATATGAATGGTGAGATGCTGGCTGGAGAATTTTTCTTGGTGTTAGTTGTCAGGGCAAAATTAGCACAAGCAGCAGAGAATCCATCTATCTTATGTTGCATCTCAATCTTACAGGCTGTACGAAGTGCACAATCATCCAGAAACAAAAATTGGCATTACCAACTCTCCTTCCACTTTAGTCTTGGCTTATGGCCTTTTCAAGTTAAATAAGTTGCCATCAGTGCAGTAGCTGACCCTGATGCCGTCTTTGTTCTTGCTGAAGGCATCTGACAACATCACCAAAAACATCATTCTAAAAAAGCATGGGAATAAGCACGCAGCCCTGTTTCACTCCACTGATGACTGGGAAAGCATGAGAGCATCATCCATCATCCAAAACCTGTGCAAACATGCTGCTGTGGAATTGGCAAACGGATTCACTTCACAAGAATCCTGTGTCTCTCTAAGCTTTGTCTGGGCCTTATTCTTGATAGAGTTAAGCACCATCTTCTTAGAGATGGATGAACCATAAAACTGGTTAACCCTGTGGAGTTACTACTTTTCGCTTAGTAACTTCTGAATTTACCCATGATTTTCATCAAACCAATCTTGATGTTTGTGAGTGTTTCTGGCCCAGATGAGTAAATGCAGTGCTGTATACTAAATCTCTAAAAGCCACCCATTCCTTTTCTGCTCCACTATTGCCAATCATGTGTTGGCTCAGTTTTCCTTCCAAGTTAGCAACAAACCCCCTGCACATGGAGAAGTGCTCTGCTCTGTTGACATTAAGTCTTCTGGTAGTCGTCTTGTCTTGGGGCTGCCACTTTCATTAAATATGAATATTTAGCTTGGAGAGGCTAAGTCTGTGATGTGTCTAGCCCTCTGTGCCACACGTAGCCTTCATCTTTCTCACATCCTGTCTGCCTTTTCTCCCTACAATGACATAGTCTATTAAATGCCAGTGTTTGTGCATCCAGGAAGTTTTAATGCATTTAGGTTAATGGAAGACAGCATTGGTGATGAGAAGATTATGAGATTCACAACTCTTCAGTAGTAAGTGACCCTTGCTATTGCTGTTTCCAACTCTATCCCTGCTATGTCTGAGAGTCTATGCCTATTGTGGCATTAAAGTCACCCAAAATTACAAGCGTTTCCTTTTTTGGCACATTGATGATGAGGGTCTTGATCTTCATAAATTTCTCTATTTGACCTCATCAGGGTATGTCATAGTGGGAGCATATGCATTGATAATGGTGGTTTCCTTCAAATAGCAATTGCATTGTCATGAGCCCGTCATTCACTATTTTGGGGAAGCATACAAGTTTTGATTGCAAAACCTATGCCAACTGGAAAGTCGGAGGGGGGATGGGAGAAGATATAGGAGAGAGCAGATTGGAGGAGGGGATATGCAGTGGGGTCACTGTTTTGGGGTGGTGGGTAGGGGAAAAATGGGGAGAAAATTTGTAACTCAAAATCTTGTGGAAATGAATGATGTAAACTAAAAAATAAAAAAAATAAACTACAAGAAAAAAAAACAGCCTATGCCAGCTTCACAGCACTCCTCATCACTGTGGCCACTCCAGAAAAAATGTGTATCCAGCTCAGACTTTGGTAAGCTGGCCTTCGTTTGCCAGCCTGGTTTCACTCAGGGCTGCTCTTTGGATGGGATACCCGCTGAGTTCTCTTGCAAAAGAGCTGTTCGTTTTTCAGGTCTGTTGGATTTCATGCTGTCCATAAGTGTGTGCACATTCCATCTACCAATGGGGAATGGAATCATCTTTGCCAAAAACTTTTGTGTGCTGCCACCACAGGGTGGGATCCCTGCCTGCAGTGTAAGCAGGCCAGGGTTAGGTTAGGTGAAGCAGACAATTTTTAGGGCAACTCTTTTAGCTCCTTCCTCATGCCAGGAGGTGAGCAATGCAGTTGTTTAAAAAGGCTGCTCAGACACCCCCGGGCTGCCGAATCCTACTGCTGCTTCGGTCCAGTGAGGAGACAGCCCCATTCCCTGGGTCACCTGTGTGCAGGGTTATGACTGTGGCTCCCAGTGTATTCACACTTTCTGCTCTGTTACTTGCCTGACCCCACAGGACTATGGGGTAGGTAAAAGTGGTAAAATGATATGGGTGGTGTCTTTTGACTCACATATAAATTGGATATAAGTGAGGTCGGATTGTGTGGAGTCATAGGTCTCACTCTTCCAGAGTCATTCAAGTCTAGAGGCAAGACAAAAGTTAAGACAACTGGTGATGGCCCAGGATGCAGTGGATGGCCTTGGCAATTTTGAGGAACTCAGTACCTCCTTCTGCAGCCTTTATGGCCCGTTGGACAAATTGTTCACATTTACCTATTCTGCCAGGGAAGTCTTCCCATGCATGGGGTACATGCCCCACTAACCCCTTGATGGGTTTGAGGCCCCTCAGTTATACTCTCCCTGGGGTAGCCCATATCCCAAAACAGTTGACCAGGGTGTGGGTGCTGCACACACTCCAGCTTCTTAGAGTCACAAGTGAAAGCTGGCAGAATCAGGTGGACCCTGAAGGTGGAAAGCAGTCCTGAAAAGGGCTCAGTAGCCCTCACATCAGAAGTGCTCATCTTCCCGAGTAGTAGTCAAATGTTGTGTAGCTGAAAGTGTGTAATACCCAATAATGGGTGAAAATCCTGTGGTCCAGAGGCAAAGGAAGACAATGTTCCATTACTCCTCCTGATTACTTCCATGTATGTGCGACATGCATCTTGTTTGCTACACATATGATGTGATATACCTGACTCAGTGATAAATAGTACTTGGAAAATCTTACTGAGCTATAGTATCTGCTTGGGTGAAGGAGATCAATATGGTGGCTGTCCAAACAAGAAAAACAGAATCAGGATTAAATAGACATCATGATGTATGCATATCTGCTTTGCCAGGAAAGCCTTCAAAGACACTGCTAAAATAACATTGCTCTGTATACAAAGTTAGGATTGCAAACTCATCATTAGCAAAGCATAAGATTTGACTTTATTTTCCTGTAGAGATGAATTTACACTGATTCTAACCACTGATAGCAGCCTTAATAGTTTAGGGTTGTCTGATTGTGGAAAACAGCAGCAAGCAAACTCTCTTAGGCAAGACTTGAATGTGAAACCTTGGTCTTTCGATGTTTACTGCCTGACTTTACTGTGGCTTTTAGGGAATATATTGATGTGTGGAATGGCCATTGACAAGCGGGAAATCTAGGCTGAGGAAAATGAAAAAAAAATGTCAAAGTATGTTAAAAGTAAACAGCACTGCTTCTGAACTGAAGTCCGGGTCCTTTCTTTTTTTTTTTTTAAGCAATCGGGGTTAAGTAACTTGCTCAAGGTTACATGGCCAGTTATTATTTCTGGGTGTGGTGCTGAGTATCTGAGCCCAGATTTGATCCAGGTCATCCTGACACTGGAGCCAGTGCTCTTACTCGCTGAGCCACCTGGCCGCCCCTAAGCAATTGGGGTTAAGTAACTTGCTCAAGGTTATACGGCCAGGTGTTTCTGGGTGGGTGCTAAGTGTCTGAGCCCAGGATTCGATCTCCAGGTCTTCTCAACACTGGAGCCGGTGCTCTTACTCACTGTGCTACCTGGCCACCCCTGTCCAGGTCCTTTCTTGACAATAACTTTCAGCTTAGTGATTTGAGAGCTGTTTGTCTTTTGTTTTTCCTGTAGGATGATATCTTATATTTTTAGTGGAAATCACTAGAAATAGGATTCACTTTATAGATATTTACTTTGCAGCTAACTGGATGACAGCAAGTAGAAGGGAATTAATTCTGGAGTCGGGATTTGACTCCCACCTTGGACACTCACTACCCTGTGTAACCTTGGACAGGTAACTTAATCTCCCTAGGCCTCAGGTTTAACATTTTTTTAAATGAGGGGGATGGACTGGATACTATTTAAGTTCCTTTCAGCTCTTGAATTATGATCCTGTGATCCATAAAGTGATGGATACCTGTAAGTCTTTTCTTCTTTTTTTCTCATAGGAAAGCACCCAGAAGTTTTAGATAAAGCTAGTGTTGCATCTGCTCTTTCTTTGAGGTAAATTTCCAGGTTAGGGGGCATTGTTATTATGACCCTGCAGCCCAAATCTCCCAGCTCCAACTTGATGAAAATAACAAAAATAATTGTACTTTGAATGAGACTTTGCAAAAGGAATAGCCCTTGTTGGCCCATGGTGCCCTGTTTGGAATAAAAGTCACCTTCAATATGACAGTATTGACGCCATCATGACAAAATGACTAAGAAGTAAGAAAGCAACCCTTGTGAGCTTTGGTGAAGTAAATAACTTTTAGTTCCCTATTTCATAACTAAATTCAGTCACAAGAATGATGTAGGACTATGCCAAGAAATATGGGGAAATGCAAAAATAAAATGCTTCATAAAAACTGCTCATTAACCACAATAGTAATTTGTCCATATATCCATGGCTGATCCACTATAAACCTTTTACACTGAATTGCTTTTCCAGATCTCTGTTTACTTGCTTCATGACAACTATGTATCATACATTTGTAAAATTTTTGATCAGCTTGGGGTTCAAGCCATGGGAATAGTGTTGAGAATATAGAGACTCATCAGGTCATGTATTATATATTTCCTTTCAGAATCAAAGCTATTGAGAGTCCCAACAAAGATGATGACACACAATGGTTGACCTACTGGGTAGTATATGGTGTCTTCAGTATAGCTGAATTCTTCTCTGACCTCTTCCTGTCATGGTTCCCTTTCTACTACATGCTGAAGGTATGTTGGTTTTTACTTCTTTGCTCAGTCTCCACTCTAAGTACTTGTCTTGTTTGTTGCCCTAAAATGAAACATTGACCATGAACCTTGTATCAACATGATGTAACTACTTACTTGTTGAAGAAATAATGTTGACAAATCTCTTTGTAAACTCTTATAAGAAAGCACCTCTAAGAGCTTTTTAACAAAACCTTAGGACTAAGGCACTCCCAAGAAGATGTATTTAAATGCCAATTGAATGTAAAATTCTCTGACATGGTATAAATTATGTTCTGCATTTTCCATGATCCAGTTTTAGACAGTATTGCCTAGTTAGGTAAGAATGACTTCAATGTTTGATATGCTCGCTTAGTAAAACATTGAGGTGTAGTAGACTGACTTTCCTGTGGTGAGTGAAAGTCAAGTCAATAAGCTATTCGGAACAATGCAGTATTTACATTAGGTAGTACATAAGTTTGGAAAAAGAAAGTATGTCCTACTTGGAACCAGGAAACACATTTCCATTCCCTTTTGCCTCAGTCAGAAATTGTGTTTCTTTTTTTCCAAGCTCCCTCATTTGCCAAGTATAGCAAATTGCCACATTTCTAAGTAAAGAATGCTCTATTTAGGAAAAGAGCAAAATCTGTGCTTTCATATAGAGGCTCATGTAAGTTGGTGTTTACTCATCATTTCTTCCACCAAGTAAAATAAATTTAATGCTAAAAAGCACATTAAAAACAGTTTTGAAGATTCAAAAATATTTTAAGGATAGTGATATGAATGCAAAATTGGATCCTATAAAATATTCAAAAATCCCCTTCCTAACTCATTTCTGACTTCATTGTATTTGTCTTCTTTAAAAATAGGGAATATCCATTAAGTTCGCAAATAAGACAATACTTGTCCAAATTGGAAAATCTATTGTTTTATTATTAATTCATCCTTTAAAAAAATGTTATTGATATCCTTTGTTTTCATATTACCTTCATTTATGAATATATCCCATTCCCTTTCCCCTGCAGAAAGCCATCTCATGATGAAGAATTTTTTTTAAAAAGGGAAAAAAGTAGCAGTATAGCAAACTAACTGGGGAGGGGAGGATGTGGCAATCAGGGCTAAGTGACCTGCTCAGGGTCACACAGTTAGTGAATATCGGAGACCAGATGTATACTCAGGTCCTCCTGAATCCGGGGCCAGTGCTCTATCTACTGCACCACCTAGCTGCCCCAACATTTCAAGTTCTTAATTGCCTGGATCCTTCCTGCCTTTCCAGTCTTTTTTTTTTGCTTTTTGGAGGACAATTGGGGTTAAATGACTTGCCCAAGGTCACACGGCTAGGTTTGTGTGTGTGTGTGTGTGTGTATTAAGTGTATGAGGTCAAATTTGAACTCAGGTCCTCCTGACTCCAGGACCAGTGCTCTATTCACTGCACCACCTAGCAGCCCATTATGTAGTCTTTACACTAAAGTGAATGTTAAAGAATTCTCCCTTTGCTTCCCTCCCAGTCCGATGCTGTAAATCTAGAAAAATTGGGATTCAAGATAGAGGAATTCTGCTCTCTTGTCTTAGATGTAAATGACTTGCTATTTCAATGATCCTGTGAGGTTTTAAAAGTTAAAATTTATGGGAAAGGAACCTCCTTTCTTCCCTTGAAGAGCTGAAGGACTAAGGATGCAGAATGTTGCATAAGTTCTCAGAAATGGTTGCTGTTAGCTGGTTTTGCTTAACTGTTTTTCTTTGTTTAAAAAAAGCTCATTGATTGAATAAGTGTTTACAGAGAGAGATACATCTGGAAATGATTGGAATGTAAAAACAAAAAAAAAATCCATAAAACTTCTTTACAAACAAAAAACAAAACAAAAATAAATAAGCCTTTCATGGCAGCCAGCCAAAGAGGGTAAGTTAGATTCCAGTGAATGTCTCATTCAGAGAGGTAATGATAATAATAATTAAAATTTAGAGAGCTTGCTATGTGCCAGACACTGTTCTAAACACTTTCCAATTATCTCATTTGACCCTCACAACGACTTTGGCAGGTAGGTGCTATTATCCTTTACAAAGGTTAAGTGACTTGCCTTGCAAGGATCATTTAGCTAGCAAATGTCTAAGGCTGAATTTGAACTCATCTTGACTCCAGCCCCAGTGCTCTATCACTGATGCTGACAAAAACATTTTTTTTTCTGGGATTGAGTCATGGCCAAGACACTTTTTGACACTAACTGTGTCAAGATTACTGCCACTTTGACTAAAAATCGTATTTTCTATTCATGTAGTGTTTTAAAATTTGGAAAATGCTTTAGAGATATTATTTCATTTGAAGTAGGGTTCTAAATCTAATTTTCCTAATTTTGTGGAAAATGAGACTCGGAGAAGCCGAGTTACGAACTCACCTTTTAAGTGTCAGAGACAAGATTCAAACCTCGATCTTCCTCACTCCAGCACACTCTATCCATCAGTCTCACTGTTTCTGAAGTAGGTGGCCATTCTTATTACTGTCACTTGTGGACTTTGCAGTCAGAGAGTGATGACAGATTGTAATTTTTTCATATCCCTCTTACTGCCTTCAATGTTATCAGGAAAAGAAGTCCTTTTTAAAAACAATTAAAGAAATATTATCAGATTTCTTAGAATGTATTTCCTCTAAACATTGACAAAGTTGCTGTCTAGATTCAGGGACTTTGCTTCTTTCAGCTTGTTAAAATTAATTTAGCAATAATGCAAAAGAAACCATAAGCCTATATTTCCTTTTTTCTTTTAAATTTATTTACTTTCAGTTTATATTTAGTTCCATAAATTTTTGAGTTCCACATGTTCTCCCTCTCAATCCCCAAGGCTGCGTGCAATCCAATATAAACTCTATATTTCTTAATCTTGTATATTGTGCTATATGTAAAGCACTTCAAATAATTTTGGATAAAACAGAGACCCTTAAAAGAGGGTCTTTGATGGTAGTGACTTTAATTTGTTTTCATGATGAAAACAAACTTGGCTCTTTCCACGAAGGCCTTTTTCATATGCTGTAGGACATGGTGTCCTTTCATCAGAACCAAAAGCACTTACCCTTAACTCAAACCACTATTTCTGAAATAGAACACTTTAGATATAATGCTGGCTATCTGCCTAAATATAAAGTACACTGAGGTCTTGCCTTATCTGTACTAATGGAGAGGAGAAGCAGTATAAATATAATCCAAATAAAGATTGTGCTTGTATCATTTGTGTCTTGCTTTGGGATGCATTAAATGAATGTTTTGCATTACAACAGACTTTACTTTCTAGTGAGGCTAGTTTATCCTAATAGTAAAATCATTTTATATTCCATTAGCACATATTAATGGAAGTGTAGTCGACCAGCTCAGGACCATTCTTTGTGGTAGAGAGAAGACAGTCTGGCATTATGATATAGTGAAAAGAGGACTAAACTTGGAGTCAGGTTACTTGAATTCAAATATTAGCTCTTGTATTTATTGTCTAGGTCCTTGGTGAAATTGCTTTACCTTTCTGGACCTCAGTTTCCTTATCTGTAAAATGCAGATAATAATGCTTATACTTCCAAATTCTTTTTTTTTTTTTGCTTTTTTGTAGGGCATTTGGGGTTAAGTGACTTGCCCAAGGTCACACAGCTAGTAAGTGTTAAGTGTCTGAGTCCAGATTTGAACTTAGGTCATCCTGACTCCAGGGCCGGTGTTCTATTCACTGTGCCACCTCGCCACTCCCTCAAAATAAATTATAAAGCAGCTGCCATCAAAACTATTTGGTATGGTTTTAAAAATAGAAAGGTAAATCAATGGAACAAAAAAAAATCAGAAATAATTGGACTCAATAACCTAAGTGTTTCATAAACCCTGAACTATAAATTACCTAGAAAAGAACTCTATGTTTGATAAGAATTGCCGAGGTATTGATTGATCTTATTTGGAACATAGAAAACAGCCTGGCAGAAATTAGGCTGAGACCAGCATCTTAAATTCAAAATGGATCTGTGGCCTGAATGTTAGATCATAGCTCTAGAGCTAGAACCCCAGAGGTCATTAAAGATCATGAAATTCAACAAACCAGAAGAAAAGCAGATCACATACCTTTCACAGATAATGAGCGTGTGATGAAATATTAACCAAATAAGGGATGGAGGCAATTAAAAAAGATAAAATAGACAATTTTGATTATGTAAAAATGATAATACTTCTAGGATAAGAAAGGAAGTGGGAGATTGGGAGAAAAAATCTTTCTATCAAATATCTCTGATAAAGGTTTGATACCTAAGATATATAGACATGGGGCAGCTAGGTGGTGCAGTGAATAGAGCACCTGCCCTAGAGTCAGGAGGACCTGAGTTTAAATCCGACCTCAGACACTTAACACAAAAACTAGCCATGTGACCTTGGGCAAGTCACTTAACCCCAATTTCCCTCTAAAAAAAGGCAAAAAAAAAGATATATAGGCATATAACAGAAATATATAAGATCAAAGGATATAAACAAACAGCTCTCAAAGGAAGAATTACAAAGTATTAACCACCATGTGAAAGAATGCTCCAAATCACTAATATTAAGAAAAATGCAAATTGAATCAGCCCTGAGATTTTACCTCACTCTAGTAAATTGGCAAGGAAGACAAAAGATGGGAATAGTCAGTGTTGGGGGGATTGTGGAAAGACAGGCAGACATTGCATTTTTAGTGGAGTTGGCAAGATTTCCTGCTGTAGTATTTCTTTAGATTTCCCAATCACAATTCATTCTGGTGCTCCTAACTCTTTGGTGGACTGGTTATACTCCTTCCGACTCTGCTGTCTTAAGTGCCCTACAAAGCATTCATTTATTTCGAATCTGTTTTGATACTTATACAAGCAGACTAGTGTGTGTTCCTTGTTTTGTTTTTTAATGAAATTGTTAAAGTTTGAGTATTTTCATATAAAATACACGCTGGTAGGTTTGTGAGATTATGGGAGAAAAATATAATTTTCATCAGTTGACAAAATTGACTTTTTAATAGGTACAGGATATAAATCAACTGAAAGTTCATTCTTGCCAGCTGTTCTTATTTGGTAGTAGTTTGATGCCTCAGAATTCTGTCGAACTTTTTTGAAGTATATAAATGTTTTTATGAATCTGCTTCTGGTAAATTGTCAGTTTCACATTGCACAAAACATTGTACATAGTAGGTACAGCGTTGCAGAGCAGATAGGTCCCACTTGAGTCAGGGACTCCTGGATTTGAATCCTGCCTCAAATACTTGCTATCTGTGTGATCATGGGCAAACCATTTAACCCTTTTCTCATCTACAAAATAAGATATGGGGTAAAGAAATAAAGAAGAAAATGTCCAATTCATTGGCCATTTATGTGGATGGAAAGGGAAATTAAATATGATACAGTTGCTTGACAGTGACAATCAAAGGACAAGGGCATTTATAGCAAGTACACTGATCTGGGTTCCCAAAGAAGTTAGGAATGCAGCTGACCAAGACCAGTAAAGACCTGATGAAGCAGGCATTAAAGAGATTACAGAAAAGACACAGGTAGCCATAGAGGAATCTGTGTCTCAGAAGGTTGCTGAAGCTATGTCAGTTTGAGATTATCACTATATTTGGTACATACCATCTCAGCAGGAGTAGCTTTCAATTCCAGAGCTAAACAGAGAGTTATATGGGTGACAGAAATGGGGAAAAAAATCAAATGAGACAATTTATGTAAAGCACCATGTCATTCTTATTTTTTTATGGCATTCACATAGAAATGACCCCAGGACTATTTTGCTATTATTCTCTTAGGCTTAATATTCTGAAAATATGCATAGGCATATAAAATAACCTTTTTTGTAGTTGATGGGCTTCAACTTCATCCTCTGTAGGCTCTATTGAACTTCTCTGCTAGGCCTTGATATTTTGAAAATGTTTTGTTCTATATAAGTTGGAAACTGAGCATTTTATGTTGTAATGTCTATTATATCATGGCTTTTAGATTTTTATGGATGGATACTATCCCTGGGCAGCAGTTTGGTCTGTGATAAAAATCTGATTCTAGTTATCAGTTGAATTCTCCAGGATATTCCAGTGTGGGGATTTGTTGTCTTTTAGTCTATGGAAGATAGCAAGCTATTGGTGTAGTATTCTAGAAACCATGGCTGGAATTCATATCTTGCTACATATCCTATGGGTGATAAATTTTCACATCTATGGGGATATGGTGCACAGTTTCTTCCATTTCCTTGCCTATTCACTAAGTCTAGGCTCCTTGAGAAATCTTAAAGTTACTCTGAAAGATTTCAGAACTCTAATCAACCATGATTGCCGAGGACTAATGACAAGGGACATTACTTATCTCCTAACAAACAGGTGATGGATTGAGGGTAAAGAATGAGACACATTTTTTGGGTGTAGCCATTGCTGGAATTTGTTTTGCCTGGTTAAACATTTGTTACCAGGTTCTATTCCCTTCCTGTCAGGGAAGCAAGAGAGAGACAAAATTGATTTTTGTTAATGGAAAACAATAACATTGAGCTTTTTTTTTTTTTTAAAAAAAGGAAGCATTCTTCAGTTTCCACAAACAGTTCTTAAATGATTCAGCAATCTGTTCAATGCATCATTGTCCAAATATTATTCACTGAGCTCATGCAGATGTCCCTAATGGAGTATCTTTTGATTATCCTCCTGGATCTCAGCCACTTCATAGCCTCTGAGATGGATATGGGGGCGGGGGCGCCGGGGAGTGAAAGAATTGAAAATGACACTTAGGTTGAGAGCCTGAGTGACAGAAAGAATGGTAGTACCCTGGAATAATGAATTCCATTTTGGACATATTGAGAGTAAATTGTTTATATCCCAGTTTGAGATATGTAATAAGCAGTTAGAGATGGGAAACTGGAGACAGATTAGGGCTGGAAATATAGATCTGAGAATCATTTGCATAGGGACAATAACTGAAACATGAGAACTGATGAGATCATCACCTGAAATTAGGATAGAAGGAGAACACAAAGGACCCGAGATAGTCTTGGGACATGGTTGGTGGGCATGACTGAGAAGATCCAATAAGGGGCTGAGGAACGGTCAGATAGCTGGAGAAGAGCAGCGTACCAAAACCTGGAGAGTCAAAATTATCAGAAGGGGAGGGAAGAGTGCATGCCAGCAGCCTGGTGGTCCCAGGGCTGTAGAGGGTGGGAAAGCAGGGCTCTGCAGGCATGAATGCACACACACGCACACACACACATGCACACACACACACACACACGCACATGCATGCACACACACACAAGGGGAGTGTTTCTTCCCAGTTCCCCCTACTCCTAGTAGCAGCAGGCAGAGTGGGTGGTGTTATAAGAAATAGTGGCAGAAGGGGAAGTGCGTACAGAGGTGGCAACTGAGAATAGCTCAGTTTCCAGGCCTTTGCCAACCTAAAAGGGGCACAAAAGTTGTGTTGGTTCAACCTTAGCAGAAGGAGGGCCCATTGGATGTGATCATATACAAACTGACAGTCAATCCTTGGAGCTGGTTCCCAGATTCCAGGAATACACTGATGCTCATCCTGACTCCATCATCCTGGATCCCCTCCCTGACATTAATTTATTCAAAAGATTGAAGTCTACAGGAAAGATGAATAGATCTTTCCCCCACCCTTCCTGGAGTTCACAGGCTTATGTGAAGATACCATGAAGCTTTTATAGAAGAATGTACCGGCTTTCCCATTCATTTGCAAAATCAGAGTGGCCCTCAGCATCAGCTCTCACAAGATGGCCATCATCTTCAGCCAGTAGGGCCTCGTGTTGTCATACCCCATGATGATTCAGAACTTCATCCATAACAATTCTGTCCTGTACAAGGTGTCTGTGGTGGGTGAGTCCCACACCCTGGTACAGAGAGCATCTCTGAAGAACATCTCTGTGGGAACAGCAGACGGAATCAATATTCTTCAACAGCCACAACATGTTAAAACCAGAGTCATCTTCCATCAGGACAGCACTGGACAAAACAGGAGTGTTTGAGAAGCCCTCTGATGATGGCAGAGAGATTTCCAAGGCCCTGGAGCAAGCACTCACTCCCAAGCACTCACTCCGGAGGTGGCTGTTTGGGACTGACAGCATTATCAATAATCGGATTAGACAGCATGCAGTCATTGATGCATCACATTTCCAGGCTATACGAGTGTGGCCGAGTTCTTCATTGACCTCATGAACCACACAGCCACTGTCCTGAAAGGCCAGAACCTGGAGGTGACTCCACTCAATCACAAGCTCCTGGCTGACCCATCTGGTGGTCTAGCAGGCAAGTGGACACATGGCACAGATATAGGCTGCCGCAGCAGTGTGAGGGACAAAAACTCCTTCTGGAATAAGGATGGTAAGATAAACAGCAGCACCAGAGAACAGGAAGCAACGCTGCTGAGTCCGCCAGCTTCCAACAGTACCGTGTGGCAATGCTGGCCACCAAACTGTCCTCTCAATAACCAAGGGCACCACGGACCAGGGCACAAGCCAAGGGCTCGTCTACCATGACAATGATAAAGTGAGCAGCGTACAAGAGTTCCACTTACTGCTACAGATTTCCATGGATCATTTTTTAACCTGGTTTCCTGATGCAGTTTCTAAAAGGAGGAAAAAAGGGGAAAAAACCCACAGTGATCAGAGCAGGAGAAAATGGGATATTTTGTCCAGTTCCATTTCCAAATCTTTTAACAAGTTTATACACACTTGCATTTACAACACTAGACCTTAATGTGTGGGATGGTTGGTTTTTGGTTTCAGTGATTTGTTTTGTGGTTTTAGATCTGGAAATTAAGAGATCATTAGTAACTTTGGAGAAAGCAGTTTCAGTTGAAGAGTGAGGTCCATTTTACAGTTCTGAAGGTATAGATTAAGATAAATATTACATAGAACTTGATTGTTTGTTACCAAGATCATCATTACTACTATTAATCCATATATAAGCTAGGGCGTGATTTTAATTATTCTAACAAAAGGAAAAAGTCAGTAAAATGACACTTTATTGAAAACAAACTTCTCTAAAAGATCAAGAGTATCCTGCTTACCTTGTGGCTGGGTCATTTTAAATGCTCTTCTGAAATGGGTAAAGAGGAAGGAAATTGACTTTAAAATTTTATTAGGAGAATAAGAAATCAACTGAGGAACCTTGAATCAAATGTCCAATCCCAGCTGACTTGTTTATGTTATCTGCCTAGGATAGTCCTCTCTATCAACTTTTCCTTGGGTTGATTTCTTCATCTGTGTAATGAATCAGAAAAATCACACTCGGGGTTTTTGGAAAAGTTATAAATTTAATAAATCCCTTGAGGACTGGAAATAGTCTTTTTAGTTCTGGATGTTTTTTAAGCTGACTTCAGTGATTAGAAAGTAATGACAATTGTCACTGTCATTACTAGAAGTGTAATCTAGATTAAAAGCAGTTCAGTAGCTGGGTTTTCATTTCTCTTTCTTTTCCAAACAAATTCTTTCCTTGTTTTCACACTTCAATTTTCTGCTCATAATAATAAGTAAAAACCACTAGAAATATATTTCTGCAAATATAAGCAGTGGAGAAATTATGTGAAAAGTGTTGGACAGCAGGAGGAGTTTTATTGTGCCAGCCTTTGTCACTCACTAATTCTGATTCTTGGTTCTATACAGTGTGGTTTCCTGTTGTGGTGTATGGCCCCCAGCCCTTCAAATGGCGCTGAAATGCTGTACAAGCGCATCATCCGCCCCTTCTTCCTGAAGCACGAATCCCAGATGGACAGTGTGGTGAAGGACCTGAAGGACAAGGCCAAAGAGACTGCAGACGCCATCACTAAAGAAGGTCAGACAGATTTTTAGTTCATTAAATAGATAGGGAGTTGTATTGAAATTAACCCATATAACCCTCAAACAGAAGCTTTTCCCATCCTTTATGAGGAATATCCAAGACTGCTCAGTGTAGCTATTTGGACCTCTTCTTTTATAGTATTTTAATAATATAATATTGTTTCCCCAATTACATGTTAAAATGATTTAACCTGGGTTTTTTTTTAAGTTTTGAGTTTCAAATTCTGTCCTTCTTTCTCCTTCCCCTGCCCCTCCTTAAGATGGAAAGCAGCCCCATATAGGCTATACATGTGCAACCATGTAGGCATTTCTATATTGGTCATTTTGTACAAGAAGACTTGAAAAAGGAAGAAGGAAGGAAAAATAGCATGCTTCCGTCTGTATTCAAACAATATCAGTTCTTTCTCTGGAGGCAGATGCCTTCATCATTAGTCTTTTTGGATTTTCATGGATCACTGTATTGCTGAGAATAGCTAAGTCATTTATAATTCTTTACCATACAATATTGCTGTTACTGTATACAATGCTCTCCTGGTTTTACTCACTTTATTTATCTGTTCTTCTAAATTTTACTAAGTTTTTCTGAAGTCATCCTGCTAGTCATTTCTTATAGTATCATAATATTCCATCACAATCATATATTTTTCATATATCACAAACATATTGTTTAGCCATTCCCCAGTTGATGGGCATCCCTTCAATTTCTACTTCTTAGCCACCACAAAAAAAAAATCCTGCTATAAATATTTTTGTACAAACAAGTCCTGTTTCCTCCTTTTTTTAAAAAAATCTTTTTGGAATATAGACCTATTAGTAGTACTGCTGAACCAAAGTGTATTCACAGTTTTATAGCCCTTTGGGTATAGCTCCAAATTGCTCTCCAGAATGGTCGGATCAGTTCACAACTCCACCAACATTGTATTAGTGTTCCAGTTTTTCCACATTCCCTCCAATATTTATCATTTTCCTTTCCCGTCATATTACCCAATCTGATAGGTATGATGCCTCAGAGTTGTTTTAATGTGTATTTCTCTAACCAATAGTGATTTAGAGCATTTTTTCATATAGATAGCCTTCTTTGGGACCTTCCACTCTTAGAGACCTTTAAAGATAAGATTAAAAGTAGTCTTGGAAGGTTTCAAAGCTGACTTCCCTAAAAGAAGTGGAATGACCTAGATCACCTTCATGTCTCTTCTAATCCTCAAAATCTTTATAACATGTGCTATTCGGGTTGTTTAAAACTAGATGAATTTCATCAATGTCCTTGGTTTTTGTGAGACACCTTAGCCCTAACTACATACTGTCATGTCTTGCTATACTTGAAATATAATCATCCAAGTTTGTTATCTAACTGAGGCATGCATCCTGTGTGGCAAAGTCATTTACTATTCTCTCCTTTTCACTCCACAACAGCCAAGAAAGCTACCGTGAATTTATTGGGCGATGAAAAGAAAAGTATCTAAACAGAGAACTGGATGAAAGACCATTTCTTCTCCTGTTACGGCTGTGTTATGCTGGGGACTGCGGTGTAGTAATAGTAACATTGCCTTGGAAACCTTTTTGATCTATGAAAAAGGACTGTGTTGTAAGGTTTTTGCTTACTTTCTTGCTGCTGTCTGTATAAGCAGTGAGCATTTTAATTTAATTTCATTCAACGCCGTGGACAGTGTTCAAAGTTTATTGAGAATGTATTCTTTTCCTCTCTGAGCTAGGAAAGACCTCTGTCATACCACAGTGAATACAAATAAAATTAAATATCTCACGGGCTCTATGCTTTACTGGCTTCTCTGTGCATGTATCTTCTGTATTTATGGTTGGTTTGTGGGTTTTCATGTAATGTATGATTTTTGTACTAGAATTCTTAACGTTTTAAACCTTTTTGTTTGTGCATACGCAGAAAAATGTTTCAAAGGGTAGATTTAAACTATTATGCTAGAGAAGATACAACTTAGCAATATGAATTTTGTAGCAGTGGTGTTATTCAGTGATTGCCTATGCCATTTGTAACTGTTCTGTGCAAAAAGTGAGAGCACTTATTTGGATAATTATGAAAATCTAATAAAAACAGCATGATGTCACTGGTTAGTTTTTTTCCTAGGATGATCTCTACTAAGAATGATGATATAGAAAGTGCTAGAAAAAAATGGATAATAATGTAAGTAAATTATACAATACAAAATCTAATGAAGTTTGTATAGCTTTGTCAATTTATTTGTAATTCATCTAGATGGCTAGCTTTTTCTTCCCAGACTTGTAGAAGCTGAATGCCAAGAAATTAAGAATAAGAACAGTGTGTTACTCATGGCAAGAGTGGGAAAATTTATATGCATATCAATAACGAAGGGTCTGCTATTTCATGATATCTAGGACTTTCTGTATGTTTTCAAGTCTATTCTAGTTTGTTGGAATTTCACCTGCTGCAGTGTCTAGCTTTCCCTCAAGCTAGAAAAGATTGTTTCTTAAGCCTTTTCTCAGAAACTCTATCCCTATTTTTTAATTATTCTCCTTTAGTCACTAACAAAGGACCTTCAATTCTGACCAAATGCTTTATTCCTGTGTGCAGCGGAATACCATATTCATTAGATTGAGAAACAGTGATGGAGAGAATGGAACAAGCAGAAATGCCAACTGAGCTTTAATTTTAATTATAGGTCTTCTCAAAACTTCCATCCACTTTATTCCTCTGACTTTTTAAGTCACATGTAAGAGGTGACCTTATCCTATAAATCATATTTCCATAGCTTTCTATTAAATGCCTTAATTTCCCTTTTCTGTTGAAATTATTTCCTGATATCAGGCAAAGACCAAAAGTTTAAAAAAATGTATCTCACACAATTATTGCAGGCCAAATAAATATTAACAGTTTTTGTGACTATAGCAAAAAAAGACTGTAAGAAAACTGACGCTCAAAAGTTTTATAGGTTCATTTTGACTTGGATAACAAGAAATTAACCACTCCTAAAACACCAATCATTAAATTATTTTAAAAGTTATTATGCTTAAGATTACATATATATTATGAGAGATAATTAAATATGGCCAAAATGTCATCTCATAATGAGAAAATATAAAATTGGGAGGCAAGATCATCTTAAATAATATTATACTGTAAAAATCCAAGTCTAACATTATTTTGATATGCAATAAACTGAATTTGAGCATATTGGGAAGACAGTAGTAATTATGATACTGGTTAAATTTCCTATAAAATATCAGTAAAGATGAATTATTTCTTAAAAAAAACCAACTAAGTAAACCATATTACCAAATCAAAAGCAAGCAAAAATAATTACTTGGGGAAAAAAATCAATTCCTGCAGCCAAAATGAAGGTACTCCCAAATATTTGAATCTTTCTCCTTGGAGAGAGAAACCACATTTTTCTGACTTTATAAAAACAGAATTAGCATAATATTTGACATAGGGAGCATATTTTCATTAGACAAGTTGGGAGATCCTAACTTTCTCTTTTGATATTAAATTACTTACAAGCTACCAATAAAAAACTACTGCTAAGTGTAAAGTAACTATTGTAAAATGTACAACCACTTGAATTACCTACCTTTTTTCAAAAAATACTCTCTCAGTTCATTGGTTCCAGCAGTTGATATACTGTTGTAATTAAGAGAAACTGTGTTGAGAAATTGACTCTGTCAGGCTTTCATGAAATAAAGATCTTCTAGAAAAACTCCATGGCTGGAATTTGGATTTTAAAAGTTTCAACTTCTGTGTCTGGCAATGAGTAAACTTACATTTGTCATGTGCAAGTGTTTGAGGGCTGTAAGCAGCTGTTGAATATCAACTTGTACCACTGTTTTCAGAAAGGAAGGAAAGAATTCAAGCCTTTCTTTTACTTGAAAGTGCCAAGTCATCATCCTTCAGACTGGTATAGTTACTGATGGTCTGTAAAATGTCATGTTAGAACAACCTGGTGAAAATAAGTATTGCTAGCTCTTAGTTCTAATTTATCACTTGTACTGAAGATGTACTGTATTGAATAGTAGACCCAAATAAAAGGCTGTTCTTAATTTATTGGCTTTTTTTTTCTCCAGTATTTGTTGCAACCAAATATTTGAAGCAAAGTAGTGGGGCAGCTAGGTGGCTCAGTGAGTAGAGCACTGGCCCTGGAATCAGGAGGACCTGAGTTCAAATTTAACCTCAGACACTTGACACTTTACTAGCCATGTGACTTTGGGTAAGTCACTTAACCCCAATTGCCCTGCCTTCCCCCCTCCAAAAAAAAGACTGAAGTAAAGTGGTAAAGTAAGAAAAAGGAAACCTGATTTTTAAAAAATATAATGAATTTACTATTACACAAATTAATCCCAATACTTTAAATGAGTGTGGATAGTCCCTCCTCTAAGTTAAGTGATTGGTCCATTGTCTTCCTGCAAGTCAGAGGGGAGATTTTTTTGGCCACATATCTTCCTTGCTCTATATCCACCATTAAGTTATGTCATTCTGTCTCATGTCATCACCATTCCAGTAAAATGAATCATATTATCATTCATTTAAAAACACTTTAAATAAAATTAAATAAAAACATATTAAAATAAAGCAACTTATTGAGCATGTAACAACTCAACTGCACAACAGAATTTCATATTTAAGATCTAACTTTCTCTAAAAAAATTTATTTATTTATTTGTTTTTAGTTTACAACATTCAGTTCCACAGTCCCTTGAGTTCCATATATTCTCTCCGCTTTCCTCATGGAGGCATGCAATCTGATATAGGTTCTACAAATACCTCCACATTAAACATTAGTCAAGGTGTAAAGAAGGAATGAATAACTAGAAGGAAGGAACAAAACACAAAAGAGAGAGAGCCAGTGATTTGCTTCAATCTGCATTGAGACTCTGTAATTCTTTCTCTGGATGTGGATGGACTTTTCCATCATGAGTCCTTTGGAGTTAAAAGACATTTTACACAATGGCTGGGTAAACTTTGAACATTAAAGGGATGACCAAAGAAGTGGAAAAAGGCATCAACTGCTTGAGTAAATATTCTCAACTCTTTTGGAAACTATCTTTCTTTAATGTAAGAAATAAGATGGAAAATTCACAAAGATGAAAAAAAAAAAATAAAAACAATCTTTAAAAATATTTATTAAAATACTGAATATTCATTCAAACAAAGGTATCTTCCGTTTCTGCACTCAATTTATACAAGCAAGTATCAAAGACAAAGAAAAGAACAAAATAAGATCATTATGGATTTACTTCTAAAAGGCAATGGTGGGGCAGTACATTTTCAGGCCAACCATATAACTAGAGTGGTTCAGTAATCACTACTCTTCAAATATTATGACAGAAATTTCTTTAGGTGTAAGGGAAAAATGACTTTCACCCTTTTTTATTTATTGAGGCAGTAAAGTAGACTCATGTTTTCTAATTTAAAAAACAAATGAAATGAAAGGTTTTCTGACTGGCTATAAATGTTAGTACCCACCAAACAAACATGTAGCTTCATATTTACAACAATACTACAGGTTTCAGTAGGCACTACTTAGAGCTACGTGACTCTGAGAAGCTCACTTCATCACCAATCCTCAGCTCAATATCATGTACTACCTACCTCAGAGGAATAAATGAATACACGAGTGAATGAATGAATTAAAAAAAAACCTGTGTTAAACACTGGGGGATACAAATTAAAGGAAAAAAAAAGGAAAATGGTTCCTACTTTCAAGGACTTCACATTCTAGTGAAAAAGATAACACATGGAAGATTGCAACTGCAAATCAAATGGAAAGATTTCATGGTCCTTGGAGTATGTCAGTAATATAATAATAATAATATTATATGGGGCGGTCAGGTGGCGCAGTGAGTAAGAGCACCAGCCCCAGAGTCGGGAGGACCCGGGATCAGTTCCAGCCTCAGATACTTAACACCCACACACACACACACACACACACACAAAACCGGCTGTGTAACCTTGGGCAAGTTACTTAACCCCAATTGCTTAAAAAAGTAATAATAATATTATATAATAAATAATTCTTAAACTACGTTTGCACTGACAAAAATTACATCATTTTCTGATATTGAGTGAATTAGGTTCTGGATCTTGGGAAGTCAAGAGCACAGAGTTGTTTAGGGAATGAATTAATGAGTGATCATGAAGAAAATGTTTTGTAAATTTTGAAATGTAAAAGTTAAGGTCACATTATACCTTAAGTTTTCAGTTACCTTAAGTGCTCAGATAACAGAAATTTAGCAATTTCTGTTTAATTCAAGGCTAACTAGTAAAACTTTTCTGTTGTGATCCTTTCTTTGCCTTTATTATAACATTGTATACTTTGTAAAAACAAACATTTTACCATCATAATAATCACATGAGAGAAGGAAGATGCTGTTATACCCATTCTCCAGAAGAGGCAATTCCGACAAAAAGGTGAAATAACATCAAAAGAAACATACAGGTGGCGGCTAGGTGGCGCAGTGAATAGAGCACCAGCCCTGGAATCAGGAGAACCTGAGCTCAAATGTGGCCTCAGACACTTAACACTTACTAGCCGTGTGACCTTGGGCAAGTCACTTAACCCCAACTGCCCTCCAAAAAAGAAAAATCTATACATACATATACATATATATATATATACAGTTAATGTGACAAAAAAAGGCAGATGAAAAGAAATGAAAAAAGGCAAAATTCCATTTATCATGTTTCTTGAAACTCAGTCTCACCACATAGAATAGGCCAGTCTTTTTTATTATTTTACATTTAAGAGTAATAAGCAGAGTCTCTTCTGGTGATTACTTAGCTAAACTGTGAAGGATGGTGCTAATTAAGGCAAGGATCTGAGTATGACCCTAATTAAGCCCTTTGGCCTCCCCCAAACTCCGTACCCCTCTTCCCACCTAGACAATGACAACAGCCAGCATTTACCCAGAGGCAGTTACAGGGCAATGAGGAAAGCACTGGCCCGAGTGTCAAATAGTCTTGAATTCAAATCTAGCTTCATATATTTACTACCTGAATGACCTTGGGCAAGTCACTTAATCTTTAATCTGCCTGTGTCAGTTTCCTCAACTGTGAGTATCAAATGAGATAATATTTGTAAATTGCTTGGCTCAGTGCCTGGCACATAAGAATATCATCATACGCTAGCCACAGCTAGTCTATTACAATGCTACGTAGCTGTCAGCTGTTCAAGGTTTGCAAAGCACTTTACAAAGAGTTTGTTTTATCCTCCCCAGAACTCTGGGTTATAGCGTTGTTAACAATAATCCTCAGAGGTTACTTGGTAACCTAAACGGGATATACAGCTGTACTTGAAGTCACAGACGTACAAGCAGATCTTGCCTCTGACATATCAGTTGTGTGACCATGGACATATCACTTAACTCTCTAGGACTCCAATGATAAAAAGGTTTGGGATTTTCTTTGGCGGAGGGAGCGGCCACTAAACAAAAGCACTGGTGCTGCCAGTATGTAGAGAATGCTATATTTTCAAAATTATCATATCACTGTTACCAGAGTCCATCCCGACATCACAGGGGGTAAACTCGAGAAATAAGACGTACTTCTATTTCATGTGTCAGTGCAATAAAGGGAATCCCAGAATTCTAGAGCTGGAAGACATCTAACCCCGACCCAAAAAGAATCCCCATCATAACATAACTGACAACTGACAACCCAGCAACTGCTTCAGACTTCGGATGAGGGAGGGGAGGACCGGAACACCTTCCCAGAGCGGCCCATTTCATTCCTGGACAGCTTGAAATGCTAAGAATTTTTTCCTCACAATAAATCAAAATCCCATCTTTGCCACCATCGCTCCTGGGTGCTTCCCTCTATGAACAAACAAAACGAGTCTCGTTCCTTTGCCACATGGAAGCCCTTTAAATGCTTGAAGACAACTGTCATCTTCCTGCTGAGTCTTTTCCACGTTAAATATTACCAGCTTCTTCTATTGATCCTCATATAACATGGACTGGAGGTTCTTAGAAATTCGGATCGCCGTCCTCTGCAAACACACCAGATCATCAAGGTCTTTTCTAAACTGTGGTTCCTAGAACTAAATGCAACATTCTGGATGTGGCCCAAATGGGGTAGAACAGAGTGACCATTATCTCAATTCCTGAGCAAAGATGACCTACTCTTTACTAGCCTTGCAGTCAAGTTTTGAGACACAAGCGAAGGAATTTCCTACCATGGGGAGGGTGACCAATCACAGGACGAGGAAGCCAAGCTATGGACTGATCGGACAGCATTCTTTGTAGGTTCCTGAGCCACGCCGTGCGGTACGGTTCCTGACTTCATCAAGGACCGTGAACTAGGCTGGGGCAGTGCCACTCTGTGTCGCAGCATCTAGGCAGGCACGGGAGGCAGAGTCAGTCTCCAGCAATAGTTATACTAACAAGGTGCTCCTGCTTCAGCACAGGAACACGGCGAGGCTCTGCCCCAAGCAGCAGCCCCTATATCACTGCTGCCCCAAGCACCAGCGGCCCCCACGTCATTGCTGCCCCAAGCACCAGCAGCCCAGAACTGCGGCAGAGCTTCTCCGGGTGGGTCCCAGGGCCCCCGTGATGGCAGGCACAGCGTCCCTCAAGTCTGAGGAGATGTTTAACCAGCACTAGAGCAACGGAGCTCAGGTCCCAGAAGAAGCAGCACTTCACTCCGTCTTGTAGCAAGGCTCCACTCTGGCATGGGGGACAGAGTCAGTGCCCAGGAGGGGTGATTTTCCTATCTGAGCACAGGCAGGGCCAGGGCATGGGCTGACAGCACTTGACACAGTGCTCAGGTCCCTGGAAGGTTGGTCTGGCAGAGTAGGCAATGGAATAGATAGAGTGGGAAGTGACGCTTGGACCCAGCAGCTAATGAAAGGGGCAGAGATACAGGCTCCCCCAGAGTAAGCAATGGCATGAGTGGTGGCAAACACAGGCCCACTGGGGCCTTCTCCTTACTGACTGGCCCCTCCCTGCCATATTGCTGTCCCTACAATGTCCAGCAATAATTGGACAACTCCTTTATATCAAGGGCTTCAAGAAACAAGGTGGAGGCGAAAGTGTCTGCTCGACTCCTGCAGGAGGGCATGCCCTCCACCGCCTCTAATGAGACAGATCTGGTACTCTATTGCTCTTCCCATAGGTATCCCAAGGGAGGAGAGGTCCTGGCTTGTGGATCAGAAAATGCCACTGAATTCTGGGACATTTCTAAGATAGGGATCTATGACTATTCAGAAATCATTATCGTAGAGGCAGCTAAGTGGTGCAGTGAACAAAGCACTGGCCCTGGAGTCAGGAGGATCTAAGGTCAACTCTGGTCTCAGACACTTAACACACTGACTAGCTGTGTGACCTTGGGCAAGTCACTTGCCTTGCCTTCTCCCTCCAAAAAAAGACAACAGAAATTGCTATTGTCATTTTCCCTGTAGATCTGATGTTCCTGGTGCTATTCCTGTTCATATTCATTTCTTTACAATTGAGATATTCATTATTAATTACAAGGATTTCACATCAGCTACCACCTAGACCAGATGTTTTAGAATGTTATGGGAATTTAAGATCTTCCCTGCCCCTAGGCCCTTTGATAGGCTTAACTGACTCTGAGAACCTTCCTTGATTTGAAAATATACTCTGCCCCCTGATAGACTGAATGTGGTCACCTGGAGCCTGTGGTGAGAGGTGTTTTTCAGGAATGCCCACACCTTGATGCTTTGTGATTGGACGGTGGGTCAAGAGGGCTGTGACATTCTCTGAGCCAGGAGAAGGCTATATAATCCCTGATGAGAGGCTTTGCTTTGGGGCTCACTTTGAAAAGTGTTATGTGATTTGACCAGATGAGACTATGGGCAGCTGTTGAGCCCCCTGGCTTTGAAAACCCAGATATTGAGGTTAACTGACTAGGTATGGATGTAATGGTCAGACAGCTGGAAGCCCGTCTGCTGATCTGTTTCTGTCTGCTTGTAATTTCTGCTTATAACTTGTTTGTGTTCTCTGAAGTTCAGGGTGCTAATTTTTCCCCCTGAAATGGGTAAATGACACGTTTGATTAAAGCAAGATTGTTAACCCATTTTGAGTTGCTTTCCTTTAGAAAAGCAGATCTAAGAACCCGTGTTGGCAGCCACCCTGGGGACACTGGGTGGTTGCTGCTACATAGATCCAAGATGACATCCTTCTAAAAGGAAGTGAAGCTTGGGATTTCTGGTCTTCATTTTCCCATCAGGGTGGTGTTACGTTGTTTTGTATCATCCTGGGCTCTTTATTCCCATTCACCCTCATATCCAATCTGTTGCCAAATCTTGTTGATTTTACCTTCTTGTACTCATCCCCTTCTCACTTCTGATACAGTAACCACTTTATTGGAGACCCCCATCAACTCACCCCTGGACTATCAGAGTAGCATTCTGGCCCATCTCCCTGCCTCAATCTTCCTTCCTATTCCAATACATTCTTTACTCAGCTGCTAAAACCAGCTGTGACCATGTCACTCCCCTACTCAATAAACTCTAGTTCATTGCTGTTCTTTATTACCTTCAGGTTCAACCATAAAATTGTCTGGCTTTTAAAGGCCATCAAAACCTGACCCCTTTCTACCTTTCCACTTTTCTTATATTTTATTCTCCTCCATATACTCTGTGACCCAGTGATACAGGCCTTCTTGCTGTTCCTTAAACTGGAAACTCTTTATCTCCCAACTTTGTGCCTTTTCATTGGGTCTCCAAGTCTGGAATGTTCTTTCTCCTGGTCTCTTGATCCCATCTTCCTTCAAGCCTCAGCTCAAATCCTACCTTCTACAAGAGGCCTTTTCTGGATCCCCTTAATGCTAGTATTTTCCTTCTGAGATTACCTTCAATGTATCCTGTATAAACCTTAAATTTACATGTATTTGCATGATGTATCCCTCATTACAATGTGAATTTCTTGAGGGAAGAGATTGTTTTTGCCTTATTTCTGTATCCCTATTGCATGTTAAACTAGTTTTTACTTAAAGAGGTAATAAAATGGTCCTTAAAATTTGACTAGCTTAGGGGGCTAAGGCTCAGGCCATTGACACACTTTGCTAGTCATCTGGGTACAAATTACGACAGGACATGAGGGCCTAGAGTCTCAGAGCCCTACCCGTGGGAACAAGGCTTGGAAGTGTACTCAATTGAATCAGTGCTTTATCCTGAAATTCCCTTTCCTGCTCTGAACATTCTTCCCCACTACAGCCCAGTACACTTTTTTTTTTTTGCTTTTTGGAGGTCAATTGGGGTTACGTGACTTGCCCAAGGTCACACGGCTAGTCTTTGTGTTAAGTGTCTAAGGCCGCATTTGAACTCAGGTCCTCCTGACTCCAGGAACGGTGCTCTATTCACCTAGCCACCCCCAAGTACACTTCTTTTTGTTATCTATTAAATTACTGTCTCAACTTTGTTCCAGTTTTGGACCAAAACTACCAGAGGACTGGCCTGAGTCAGTTCCAGTCTGTGACACTTCCTCTTGGGGTTTTCGTGACTGTATTTTCTCCTACCTCTCCAGTTTGACTTCTCTGTCATCCATATCCCACCTCTGAACCAGTTTTCCCTCCCCTAGGCCTTTCCCCTACACTCTCAATTGGTGACTTCATTAGTTTTCATAGGTTAATCATCTCTGTTGAGATAACTCCAAGATTCATACACCTAAGCCTACTATTTCTCCACAGCTCCAGTCTTGTATTGCCAACTGCCTATTAGCCATTTCTTTTTTATATAAATTAAATTTTGATTTTTCAATCAACAAACACCTATCTTCTCTGCCTCTTCCCCCACTTTGAGAAATAACAACAATAATAGCTAGCATTTAAAAAGGAATTTTGCAAAGCATTTTACAAATATCACATTCTATCCTCACAATAACACTGGTAGGCAGAAGCTTGTATTATCCTCATTTTAAAGATGAGGAAACAGGGGCAGCTAGGTGGAGCAGTGAATAGAGCACTGGCCCTGGAGTCAGGAGGACCTGAGTTCAAATCTAACCTTAGACACTTTACTCTTAACTAGCTGTGTGACCTTGGGCAAGTCACTTAACCCCAACTGCCTCACCTTATCCCCTCCAAAAAAAAAGATGAGGAAACTGAGGCATATAGAGACAATGTGACTTGCCCAGGGTCACAGCTAGTGTTTGAGGCCAGATTTGAAATCCAGATCCAGCACTTTAATCACTGAGTCAAGAAAACAATTCCCAAATTGAAGTGATGACAATACATTAGACTGGTGAGATGTTAAGGTATGAAGTTAGGAAGCAGCAAGGAATAGGGTGTGATTGAATAATAAGAAACCGATTTGATAGATGGCACAGTGTAAAGAATGCCAATGGAGTGAAGAACGCCCAAGTTCAAATCTGACCTCAGACTAGTTATGAGATCCTTCGCAAGTCACTTAACCCAATTTGCCTCAATTTCCTCATCTGTAAAATGGTACCTACCTTCCAGAGTTGTCGTGAGGATCAGATGAGTGCCTAGCACATAGTAAGCACTAGATAATGTTAACTATCCTCATTACTAATCTTGGAGTTACTGATTATGGAGAACACTACTTCTAACATTTTTAAATAATTTGGATAAAGATGTAGTTCTCAAATTTGAAGTAATACAAAGCTGAGAGGGAAACCTAACACAGCAGATATGAGAGTCAGGATGATCAAAAGGATCTTCCCAGGATAAAGCATCTAATAAGATCAAGTTCAACAGGGATATGTATAAAATTTTACACAGTACAAAAAAGGCCAACTTCATATGACCTATTCAAAGTCAATCTGGCCTAAAAAAAAAAAAAAAGATTTTTTGCCCTTTTTTTTTTTTTTTTGCTTTTTGGAGAGGGGAGGGCAGGGCAATGGGGGTTAAGTGACTTGCCCAAGGTCACATGGCTGGTAAGTGTTAAGTGTCTGAGGTCACATTTGAACTCAGGTCCTCCTGACTCCAGGGCCGGTGCTCTATTCACAGTGCCACCTAGATGCCTCCCAAAAAAATTTGAAAGAGAAAAAAAACAGTTCTGAAAAAATCAATTAAGTCAAACTATACGTAATAGCAGAACATTATTGCTACAGAGAGAACCAATTTATTCATTGCCAGAAAAAAAAAGTCAAGGTCAAAAAGGAATTAAGTCAAATTTTAACTTCCACTATATGGCAATAATATGATAATTAATGATCTAAGTGACAAATCAGATTTTCTCCATTACCTTCTAAGGAGTCTTAAATATTTTTGATGCAAGCATAAGAGACAACTCTATGCAAGACAGCCTTTAAGCCAACATTTTGCTGTTTTTATAATAAACACAGCAGGGCTTTGAATTTTATACATTATTTATGCTACTCTGAAAGCCTGCTTTGGAAATGACCTCAATGTGTGCATGGATTATCTTTGTTGCAATTTTATATAGATGAGAAAGTTAGCAGATAGGCCAGCGGTTGTCGATGGTCTCTTGGTTGCCTTTTTCCAGAAATAACAAACTCCAAGATTTTTTTTATTTAATAGTATTTTATTTTTTTTCCAATCACATGTAATGATAGTTTTCAACATTCATTTTTATAAGATTTTGAGCTCCAAAATTTTCTCCCTCCCTTCCTTCCCTCCATCCTCCCCAAGAAAGCAAGCAATCTGATGTTATACATGTACAATCATGCAAACACATTTCCACAATAGTCATGTTGTGAAAGAAGACTCGGAACAAAAGGGAAAAACCATGAGACAGGAAAAAAAAATGAAAATAGTATGCTTTGATCTGCATTCAGATGCCAGTTTTTTCTCTGGATGTGGTCAGCAATTTCCATCATGAGTCCCTTGGAATTGTCTTGGATCCTTATATTGCCAAGAAGAGCTAATCACAGTTGATCACCCCACAGTGTTGCTGGTACTCTGTGCTGTATGATGTTCTCATTCTGCTCACTTCACTCAGCATCAGTTCATGTAAGTCTTTCCAAGTTTTTCTGAAATCTCCTGCTCGCCATTTCTTATAGAACAACCAGAATGCCATTACATTCATATAGTACAACTTGTTCAACAATTTCCTAATTAATGGGCATCCCCTCAATTTCCAATTCTTTGCCACCACAAAAAGAGCTGCTATAAATATTTTTGTAAATGTGGGTCCTTTACCACTTAAAAAAAAATTCTTCGCAATATAGACCTAGTGGTGGTATTGCTAGATCAAAGGGTATGCCTTTTCTATAGCCCTTTAGGCATAATTCCAAATTGCTCTCCAGAATTTTTGGACCAGTTCACAACTCCACCACACATTAGTGTTCCAATTTTCCTACATCTCCAACATTTATCATTTTCTTTTTCTATCATATTAGCCAATCTGATAGGTGATACCTTGGAGTTATTTTAATTTGCATTTTTCTAATTAATAGTGATTCAGAGAATTTTTTCATAGGATTATAGATAGCTTTAATTTCTTCCTCTGAAAACTGCCTGTTCATACCCTTTGGCCATTTATCAATTAGGGAATGACTTGTATTCTTAACAATTTGATTCAGTCCTCCATATTTTAGAAATGAGGCCTTTATCAAAAATTGTTTCCTGGCTTTCTGCTTTCCTTCTAATCTTCACTGCACTGGTTTTGCTTGTACAAAAAACTTAATGTAATCAAAATTATCTATTCTACATTTCATGCTCTCTCTCTTTTGTTTGGTCATAAATTCTTCCCTTCTCCATAGATCTGACAGGTAAACTATTCCTTGCTCTTCTTATCTGCTTAAGGTATCACCCTTCATGTCTGAATCATGTACCCATTTTGGCCTTATCTTGGTACAGGGTGTGAGATGCTGGTCTATGCCTAGCTTCTGCCATACTATTTTCCCAGCACTTTTTGTCAAATAATGAGTTCTCATCCCAACAGCTAGGGGTTTGTGGTTTATCAAACAACAGAGTACTAGTCATTTACTACTGCGTCTTGTGAACCTAACCTATTCCACTGATCCACCATTCTATCTATTAGCCAGTACCAAGTAGTTTTCATGATTGTCGCTTTATAATATAGTTTGAAGCAGGCCACCTTCCTTTGCATTTTTTTTCTCGTTAATTCCCTTTTCTTGACCTTTTGTTCTTCCAGATGAATTCTGGGCTTTTTTCTAGCTCTTGGTATGGCATTGAATAAGTAAATTTGGGAGAATTGTCATTTTTATTACATTAGCTCTGCCTACCCATGAAGATGGTTTTTTTAAATGCCTTTATCTTCTCCTTCAGACCCCTTAGGCATCTCTCCCTCCATATTTGTCCGGTTTGTGCTGTCTCCAGCAAGGGAGCTCCTTTATGTACACTTCCTAGCTATATTTCCCATCCTTATCTTCTTCAGTGTTACACAGACCTCTTCTATAAGCACATCCAGGACTGTAATGTTAGAGTCCGTGTGGCAGCACTACTACCTTTCCTTGATGGTAAAGAGTTTGTCATTAAAACCTTTACATCCATTTCCATTTTTATTCTGAAGGTTCTGGCATTTTCATTCTTAAATATCAAGTGATTTGATGTAGGTGGATCTCTCCCCACCCTTTGTTCAAGCTGATTTTATCTTCCACTGAAGTTGTTTTATTAGGCAACACAGCTCATCAACTTCCATGATCATCATCTAAGATTCTACAAATGAGTTAATATTATAAATTGATACAGGTTCTGGCTGCTCTTATGTTTTGTGAATGTTTTTCAAGAAGTGGAACAAAATGAGCACATAACATCACAAAAAAAAAACAAAAGAAACTGATTACATTTTAACTGATGGGAAACTATTCCTTATTAAGGTGTTACATTAATAATGCATAGTCAAACCACTGACCTGTTTAGAGCAGAGATCAAAATTAATACATGACTCAAATAAAAATGAGGAAAACATATGGCATGTAGGGTGGCTAGGTGGCACGAGTGAATAGAGCACCGGCCCTGGAGTCAGGAGGACCTGAGTTCAAATCTGGGTTTAGACACTTAATACAAAACTAGCCATGTGATCTTGGGCAAGTCACTTAACCCCAACTGCCCTACTGTACCCCCTCCAAAAAGCAAAAAACCAACAAAATATATGGCATGTAATTGAAACAACTGTAACCTATTTAGGTTACTGAAATTGGAAAATGTGTTTAAGGACAGAAGGTTAGAGACTATAATTACATATACAAGTTTGATTGATATAAATTAATGGCCATAAAAAAACTGTATTTTTCTTTTTTATATCCCCAGAACTTAACACAATACCTGGTACAGAGTAGGTGCTTAATGCTAGCTGACAACCAAAAGAACCTAGAAAACACTTTGGTCAGCAAACACTTAGACTCTCCTGATGAGAAAATTTTATCCATTGATCCAGACAGGCAATTGCTATGGTGCCCTAGAGCTGTCTGGAACACTGAAAGGTTAGAGCCCCAGGGTTCTAAGTGACTGTAGATCACACGTGTATGTCTTAAACCCAGGTCTTTCAGACTGATCAGCTCTCTGTACACTTTGCCATAGCTACCTCTATGAAAATGAATAGCATATAAATATATTTATAGAAATGTGTATGTATACATGTATACATGTTTGTGTATATTTGGACTCTACTCAAATGACAAATAGAATGGAAAGCCTAGGTTATTATTAGTGACACAGCTGAACTTTGTGGTTGGTCTTTAGATTGCTACTCCTTCCTAGGAAGTACCATTGCATTTGCATGTTTTTGATAACAAAGAACTAGTCCTGAATAATTTCAAATTTTTTAGTCTAATCACAATGTTTTTTAAAAACATTTTTATTAATATCTTTTGTTTTTAATATCATTTTCATTTCTAAATATGTCCCTCCTCAGTCATCCCTTGTTAAAAATTTTTTTCAGGAAAAATAATCAATACTTCTACCACATTCACAGTTTCTATTCATTCTTAAACTAATTAACTTGCTTCATTTAAAACTGAAAGACATTTAGCAAACTACTATAATATTGAAAGGTCATTTATCACCAAAGAAACATCCACTCTGATCAGTTTCAATTAAGTTTAAATATATATCCGGGTCTAATATTATTGATTAGAGAAAATACAGAAAATCCCCAAATAATCTATCTAACTGGAATCTTTAACTCATTGGAATCAATTCACTTAACAGGGAGGAGGGGATATGGAATGAAGCCTTTGATAATAAGACATTTTAAAATTTCAGTAGAGATTTGTTATCTGCCACTTTCTGGATTTAACTCTATAGTACAATGATCACTGATATTCAGAAAAGTGAACTTGAATTGTATAACATCATATAACCAGGTTAAAGCAGAAAAACATAATACAGTTTATAAAGATGTTCTAAAACAGCTGAAAAGTTTTTTTTTTTCCCTTCTGGTTTATCCTGAATTAGTTGGAAAATTCAATTAATCAGATCTTCTGCTTTCTCTACCCTGGCTTCCTAAACACTGCAGTTAATCTTACTACTCTATCCAAAAGCATGTAACCAAGAAGGTGAACCCATGACCTTTAGGATCATATTATTTAGGAGTAGATAACCAAGAATTACACATAAAGTCAATCATGGGAACTCTTGTCACTTGCACATTTACCACTATTTATGGCCTAAGTTCTTTGAAATGAGAAAACATTCTTCTATTTGGTGCTAGGTATGAACTACCCTTACTAAACATCATTTATTTTTCTTAAAATCACATGATGAATGCATAAAATATACTTGGAATCTAATCTATAGCATTCTCAGCTTGGTGATGACTGGAAGGTAACAGATATAGGTTGTCTGAAATGGTTACCTAGCACACATGTTTAACTCCAAGAGAAGAATTTATATCAGAAAACTTGTCAATCAAGGATATTTAGAGTAAGAATTCTAAGGATTCATATATAAAGCACTGTCTTTACAGAAAGTTACTTCAGTTAAGCCCTCTGTGCTTCAACTGTATTTTATGAATATCATAACTAATAACTTTTAGAGAAAAAATTAAGATCCTATTTTTAGAACTGGCAGGAACCTTACAAAAGATGAGAAATTTTTTAAATATATGAGAAAACTGAAGCCCTGAGAGGTGAAATGAGTTTCCATGTAGTAAGGAGAAGATCAAGGATTTGAACCCAGGTCCTGAGACTGCAATCCTGTTCTTTCTTCACTGTATCACTCTGCCTCTTTTGGGTTAAGTAAAAATCAACATTTGAACACAGAAAAACCAAGAAGAATTTTAATGAGAAAAAATTTCTTTAATCTACCAAGGAGGTCGTGGTAAAAGAAATGGAAAGTAAGTGAGAACCTAAGAACCATCTGTTTTCTTTCTCTCTTTCTGCAAAGGCAACAGCCATTTATTTTGCACCCAATAAGGCCAAGGGAATGCTGCAATTCTGGATTAGGGAAGAAGACTCAATTGTAGCTACTTCACTGCTGGGGATGGATAAGATTTTTTTCAACCTCCGTTCTAGAAAACTTAGCCAAAAGAAAAACAAACTAAAATGAGTTTTGGATTTACACTACATTCACCAAACCACAGGTTTAAGTCAGAAGGAGACCCTGTTTAATCAGTTCTAATGTTTTAAACTACTGTGACTAAATGATTATATAGAGTGATTTTTAAAAGTACTACATAAAAAGAATAGACATTTATAGCAATGGTTCTCAAACTTTTTTCATCTTAAGCCCCAAGTTATCCCTCTACCAAAACAAAGCAAGAAAAAAATATCACAGCTGATGTCTCTTAGAGCATTACAGTAGCTGTAATGGTAGATGTGGGTAATGAAGCATCCATTTAAATTGCTGAAGCAATTTCTACATTATTACAAAGGGAAGCATCAAGTTCTGTAATTTTGGTCTCTATGAACCTCAGAGTAAATTCTCTTCAAGTGGAATTTGCAAGAAATTCTCATTTATTTTTACTTCAAAAGCACAGACAACATAGCGTTATTAAAAGAATACTGTATATGCTATCAGAGGACTGGTTTCAGAACCCATCCCTGCTATTCCCTTAGTAGTTTGGTCCCTTCCTAAATCCACAGTTAAATTCTTTGGCTCTCAGTTATATCAGTAAAATGAAGCTGGACTAGTTGATATCTAAATACTAACTATCTAGTCCCTTGAAATAATTTAACTCAAAAGAGTAAAACACAAGTGGCATCAAATCCTTAACGAGTTGGTGCAACTTCTTTCTACTCATAGAAAACCAATCAACACAAAATTTATATTTTTTCTTTGCATCATAGAACTAGAACATAATAGTAGACATAGTCTACTCAATTCTTTTATAGCAACAAGACAAGAGCAAGCTATCTACATAAATCCTAAAGCTATTTTATATAACCATCTTCTATTTGCTTTGACTTTCACTCTGGCTGTTCTTTCATTGTCCACTTTCTTCTACTATTCAACTAATCTCTACGGAATCTAAATAACTCCTTCATAACAGAAAGCTTCAAAAATAAATTTCAAATACTTTATTTCATGAACTTAAACATTAACAAAAGTTGAGCAGAATGTAAATTAAAGATTGATGAAATCTTTAATTTAAACAGAATATACTCAGAAAGTATAACTTTTTTCCTAAGCTAAGACACTTACAGTGTGACAAACAGCACAGAAGAGCAAATGACTTAAAGTTGTATAGTCCACTGACCAAATGACTTTTAAATTTATAAAGACACATACATATTCCTCCCACAATTCAGTGCTGGTCTGCAGAGGACTTCTGCTGGCTTTGTGCTCTATAAACACTAACTTTCCAATGCCAATTTTTTTTATTTCGTGAACTCAAGCTGGTTGACTGCTCTGTTGAAGTTGAGAGGCACAAACATACACATTGCAGTTAAGTGAAGGTAACAAATCATACTTCTTCAGTTTCCTTTTTCATAGTTCACTTCAGGAGCAAATCATCAATGTTCATTCTCATCTTTTGTAGGACTGACATACATTCAGCAACCAGGTATCACTGGATCACTTCTTCTTCTTCCCTTTGCCTTTTTTACCTCCCTCTCCTTGCTGAAGGCTTTGGTCACCACCTCCTGTTTTTTGTGTCCTTGTTTTTAGTTTGGGTATCATTTCAGCTGCGTACAACATTACCGACTTACCTAGAAACCACAAGTTAGATTTAGCTCATTTGTGAGGTGAAAGGTGGAATCAAACAAAATTATCAGGTCACGAAACTGACAGAAGAGTTTGCATGAAAAAAAAAAATCAAGTTAATTGTGGACAGTAAAGTCTGGCAACAGGTAGGTATGATGGATAAAGGGTCATAAAGGAGGGTCCAAAGTGATATCCAAATGGACAAGGAGCTCTAAAATACATTTGTATACTTACATTTCAGCTTTGTAAGACTAAAGGATTATTGACTTTATACCCCATTATCACGAGTTAGAAACAGAATCTGGGAATGTTAAATTGGAGCCCTATTATGCAAGTGCCTTACAATGGGTAAAGGTGATTTTTCAAGACTTGTAAATTACAGAAATCACACTGGTAATTACCTATAGCTAACTCTGGATTATCCATCTGTCTGTCTGTCAATCTGTGCTTTACTCTTGAAATGAGTTGCCTTTATCTGTCAATCTGTGCTTTACTCCTGAACTGAGTTGCCTTTATAGTAAGGATGACCTGGATTCAAGTTCTATCTCTAGAACTTACCATCTGTGTCATCCTGGGTAAGACAATAACCTAAACAACCATAATTTGTAGAAGAGTAGGTAGAGGAAACACTTCCTCATCAGGAGTTCCCTACCCACCAATAACAAAATCACATATCTGGACCAAAAAAAAAAAAATCCCAAAGCCAGTTTTAAGAAAAATATAAATACCACCTCTCACTTCCTTTAATATTTAATGAGTATAACCTCACACTTATCAGACTGGCTAATATAACAGAAAAGGAAAATGATAAATGTTGGAGGGAACATGAAAATTGGGACACTGTGCCCTGTTGGCGGAGTTGCAAACTGATAAGACCATTCTGGAGAGCAATCTAGAACTATACCTAAAGGCCTATAAAACTCTTTGATCCAGTAATACCTCTACTAGGCATATACCAAAGAGACTTAAAAAAGGGTGGATGGGTGGGGAGGGAGAAGAGCCTATCTGTACCAAAATATTCACAGCAGCTCTTTTTGTGGTGGCTAAGAATTAGCTATGGAGGGGGATGGGGTGAATGGCTGAACAAGTTATGATATATGATTGTGATGTAATATTATTATGCTATGAGAAATGATAAGCAGGATGCTCTAAGGAAAACCTGAAAACACTTACATGAATAGATGTAAAATAAAATGAGCAGAACCAGGACACAGAAATAGCAATATTGTACAATGACCCAAGACAATTCAGACCTGACAGGGTCTGAACACAGACATAGCATATTCTCCCCTGCCCCACCTTTCTCTCTTCTACAAAATGACTAAAATGGAAATGATTTACATGATGGCACATGTATGACCCATACATGTGGAGAGGGAGGGAGAGTGAAAATTTGGAACTTGAAATTTTTAAAAAACAAATTTTTACAAAATTATTTTACATGTAATTGGGGAAAAAAATAAAATACTATCTTAAAAACATTTAATGGGTATGTATCTTCCCCCTTTGAAGAGTCAGATGATGTAAAACTTATGTGATTTCAAAAAATCTTACATTAATGCTTTGTAAAAATAGAGACAATACACTCTCAAGACTAAAGGCAACAATACACCCAAACTGGACTCTATAGTCTTACTAGTATTCACGAAAAATAACCTTCTGACTTACGTGATGGGAACTGTACAAGGCACAGGCTGCCATCTTCCTGTTTTAGCTGAACCCGTACTCTGCCCCTATATTGTAAATCACGATTCCACTCTCTGGAGTACATTTTATTTTTCTAGGATCCAAAACAGAAAAGCAATTATTTTGTTTCAAATAGACAATGTGAAATCTATCAATGAAATTAATAAATTAAGTACTAAGGAATTTCACTGTACCTCAATGTGCACATTAAGTCCAACTGCCAGGCATACATCTTGGATCTCTGTAGCTGTAGGATTCTCAACAGCCTAAAACAGTTTTTTTTTTTAAATAAAAAAAAATAAGTTTAAGCTTTAGTTAAAGAATATTACATTCATCCAACCATGGCTCAAATCTTGCTATTATCAAAGTCTTCCATATCTATTCTGCATTCTATTAACATCAATGGGGGATTCACACAACTATACTGCATGGGTTGACTACAAATGTCAATCTAATTCCAACTGATCCCTTACTGCTCCTCAGCAATCTTTAATTAACCACAAGTGACTCCTACCATGGCTGTTGTAAACTTTCACTAAAGTACCTTACACCACTCACTTTCTTCCCTTTATTTTTAGTTGGAGGGAGAAATGCAGGCCAATTGGGGTTAAGTGACTTGCCCAAGGTCACACAACTAGTAAGTATGTCAAGTGTCTGAGGCCAGATTTGAACTCAGGTCCTCCTGACTCCAGGGCTGGTGCTCTATTTACTGTGGCACCTAGCCGCCCCACTTTCTTCCCTCTTAAGAAATGACCTTAAATAGAACACCGGCCCTGGAGTCAGGAGGACCTGAGTTCAAATCTGGCCTCAGACACTTGACATACTTACTAGTTGTGTAACCTTGGGCAAGTCACTTAACCCCAATTGCCTTACCTCCCCCCTCTTAAAAAAAAAAAAGAGATGACCTTTCTACTAACCTCCATCTCCCTCATTAAAAATAATCTACACTATAAACATTATTCTAACTATCTCTTGTCCTATATGTTCATTCCCTTTCATAGTCAAACTCCTACCTCACTTCTCATCCCCTCTCAGTCTGGCTTCTAACTTCCCACCTTTCCACTTGACTGAAATGGTTCTTTTCAAGAACAACCAAAGTTCTTATGAGCTAAACTCAATGGTTTTCCTCCCATCCCCTAAGTTCTCATCTTCCCTGACTTCCCAGCAGCCACCCCCTTCTCATAAATACTCCATTCCTTGAATGTCATGGCACTGCTCTCTCTCGACTCTCCGACCTCACCTTCTGTCTCTCCCACTGGATCATCCCTCCCTCCCAGTCTCCTGCTGGTGGCTCTTCCCCAAGGCTGTGCCATCCTTTTCTTCTTTCCTACAATTCTCTCGGTAACCTCATCAGCTCCAATAGGTTCAATGAACATCTTTAGGAAAATGCCTCACAAATCTGTATCAAACAGCCCTAATCTGTCTTCTGAACTAGTTTGGTGTCACTAAGTGCCTGCCAAGATCTCCGTCCGGATTCCCACAGGCCTCGATGTGTTCCAAGTGGAACTCATCTTCTCCTCCCAATTTTCCTATTTCTGTTCAGGGCACCATTAAATGGCATGAGTTACCCAAGTCCATAATCTGAGAAACATCCTCAACTCATCCCCCCTCCCTAAGTCACCACATCCAAATTAGCGGCCTAGTATTGTCACTCACTTCTGCCTCCATGTCTTTCACACTGACCTCCCGTGCGCTCACACAAGCAGTAACCTTGGGTTAACCAACGAATCTGGATACGGGGAGTTAGAACTAATGCAATATCCTCCTGATTTCCCCCTATACTTTTCCCACTTCCAGTGTCTCTCTTCTCCATGCCATCCTTCCCAGAGTTGATAAAATGGTGCAATAGAAAGAATACTATCTCTGGAGTCAGAAGACCTGGGTTCAAATTCCACTTCTGATGTGCACTATCTGTGTGAGCTTAACTTAACCTTTCTGAGCCTCAATGTCCTCAACTGAAAAATAAAGGATGTAACTAGATTAGTTAGCTTCCTCTGAGGTCCCATCAAATTCTATGATCTTCCTTTTTAAAACACAGGTTTGGCATGGCATTCTTTGGTTCAAAAATTGCCAGGAGTTTTACGTTGTCCCTAGGATCATATGCAAATTCAACCAGGTCTTTCATGGCAACCTTTCATGACTTACAAATTGCTCCCCCTTCATTTCACACTTTATATTCTAGCTAACCTAGCCCATTTGCTGTTCCCCTAAACTATTTGGCTTTTTTTTATTTTTGGAGGGCAATTCAATTGGGATTAAGTAACTTGCCCAAGGTCACACGGCTAGGGTTTTTGTTTTTTGGTGTGTGTATTAAGTGTCTGAAGTTGGATCCGAACTCAGGTCCTTCTGACTCCAGGGCTGGCACGCTATTCATCGTTCCCCTAAACTAGCATTCCAATTCTCACTTTTATTCTCTGTACTTCTCAATTTGGTCTCTTGGAATCCTTACTTTTGGGGGTGGGGGTGGAGAGAGACAAGACAGTTAAGTAGTATGGTGGATAAGCTCAAGGTCTGGAGTAAGGAAAACCTGAGTTCCAATCCAGTCTCATATACTTACTAGTTATATGGTCCTGGGCACGTCACTTAATGCCTGGTGCCTCAGTTTCCTCTCTATAAAATAGGGATCCTAACTACTCTCCCAAGAGTGTTGTGAGGATCACATGAAATAATGGTACTTAGTACAGTACCTGGCACACATTACTCAGCCTTATATGCCAGCTTCCACAAAGCCTTTCCCAATCACTTTGGTTATTCACACCCTCTCTCCTCAAATCGACTCTCTTGGATTTCACTTATTTTACCATGTATGCCTCCTCATCCCCAGTAAAAGGCAAGACCCTACTTACATTGAGAGCAAAGCCTCTTTTCATTCTTGTATCCCTGTCACCCAGCACAATGTCTTACTCTACATTACAGGATTGCAGAATAGACCGACTGAGTCACAAGTTGTTTGCACCAACCAAATGGATTTACATTCTTTTTAATATTTTTAACTTATTTAAATTCAATTTTATTTTCAGTTCCAAATTCATTACTTTCCTCCCTTCTTCTCCCCTACTCATCGAGAAGGTAAGAAAACCAAAATCCATTATAAATAAGCATAGTCATACGAAACAAATGTCCACGATAGCCATGTCCAAAAGAAAAAAAAGAGGAAGAGAAGAAAATCTACTTCCACCTACTGAGGCAATAAGCTCTCTATCTGGAGGCAGACAGCGTGTTTTATCACTGAGGCCTTGTGTTGGTGGGTCACTGTGTTCATCAGTTACGGTGTCTTTCAAGGCTGATTATCCTCACATTAAGTGTTATACGAATTGTTCTCTTGGTTCTGCTCATTCCACTTGGTGTCAGTTACATAGGTTTTCCCATGTTTTCTTCTGAAACCATCCCCTTCATCCTTTCCTACAGTACAACAGTATTCTACCACATTTACATTCCATAATCTGTTCGGCCACTCCTAGCTAATGGACTTTCCCTCAATTTCCAATTCTTTGTCAATACAAAAAGAGCCACTATAACTTTTTTTTTTTTTAAACATAGGGGTCCTTTTACCCTTTCTTTGATCTCTTGGGATATAGACCTAGTAGTAGAATCATTGGGTCAAATGATAGGCATAGTTCCATATAATTTTCCAGAATGGATAACTAGTTCACAATTCTACCATTAGTATTTTCTTACATTTCTGCCATTATTTGTCAGACTCCTTTTTTTGTCAGCCTTGTGAATTTGATGGCCATGAGGTGGTACTTCAGAGTTTTTAATTTGCATTTCTCTAATTATCAGTAAGTTAGGGCATTTTCCCCCCCACATGACTATTGAGAGGTTGGATTTCTACTTCTGTAAAATGCCTATTCATATTCTTTGACCATTTGTCAACTGGAAAATGGATCTTTTTCTTATAATTTCACTCAGTTCCTCATGTCTCGGAAATCAGACTTACCAAATAGATTTGCTGCTGGTTTAATTGTTTTTCTTCTCATTTTTGCGGCACTAGTTTTGTGAGAAAAATTTTAATTTTATATAATCAAAATTATACATTTTACTTCTTGTGAACTTTTCTACCTCTTATTTGGTCATGAACTTTTCCTCTAACCATACATCTTTCAGGTAATTTCTTTCATGCACCACTAATTTGATTTTAGACCCTTTATATCTAAATATACTTATTTGGGGCTTGTCTTGGTACAAGGTGATCTATATCTAGTTTCTGACAGCTTTTGTTTATTATTAAGTTCTTGCCCCAGTAGATGGACTCTTTGGGTTTATCAAACACCAGGCAACTGTACCTATTTGCTTTTGTATATTGTGTATGTAAGCCACTGATCAACCACTCTATTTCTTAAACAATAACAAACTGTTTTGACAGTATGAGTTTTTTAGTGTAAGGTGAGATCTGGTACTGCCCTTCCTTCCCATGCTCATCCTCACTGATTTCCTTGATATTCTTGACCTTTTGTTCCTCCAAATGAAGTCTTATTTTTTTCTAGCTCTATAAAGTAAATCTTTGGTAATCTGATTGGCATGGCACTAAGTAGGTAGTATTGTCATTTTAAAAAATATTGGCTTTGGCCTACCCTCGAGCAACTAATAATTCAATTATTTAAATCTGTCTTTATTTGTGTAAAAATTATTTTGTAATTGTGTTGATTTAGTTCCAGTGTGTGTCATGATAGGTAGACTCCCAAGTATTTTCTACTGTCCATAGTTATTTTAAATAGAATTTCACTTTCTTTATCTTCCTGATGGGAAGACTGGTTAACATATAGAAATGTAGATGATTTGTGTTTGCTTACTTTATATCCTGAAGCTGTAAATTGTTTCAATTAGTTTATTTAATTGACTCTCTGGGGAAGCTACCTGGTATAGTGGCTTCAGTACTTGGCTGAGAGTCAGGAAGACAAAATTCCAGTAACGCCTCAGACATTTCTGTGTGACCTCAGGTAAATCCCTTCATTCCCAAGACCTGTTTCCTCTTCTGTCACATGGGAATTATAGCACTGTCCTTCCAAGGTCCTGAGAATCAGATGGGATAATAACTTAATACAGTGCCTGGCACCTACTGAGTGCTACATAAACGTTAGCTACTGTTATGATTAGTGTTCAAGTAAACCACATCAGCTGCAGAAAGTGAAGGCTTTGTTTCCTCTCTGCCTCTTGCCATCAAAATCTTTTTCTTGACTAAAGTATTGAATAGTAATAGGGATATTGGGGATAATCTTTGTTTTATCTATGATCTTACTGGAAAAGTTTTAGCTTACCTCCAGTTGAGATAATGCTTACTCTCAGTTTTAGATATACTATTTATTACTATGAGGAAAGTTCCATTTATTCCTATGCTTTCTAGTGTTACTAATGGGAATGGCTATTAACTTTTTTCAAGTCTTTTCTGAATCTATTGACATAAGTATATGATTTTTGTTAGTTTTGTTATTAATATGATCAGTTATGTTTATAGTTATCCTAATGTTGAACCAGTTACTGATTACATTCAACCTGGTGATCAACATATTGTTGTAGTCTCTTTAATATTTCATTTAAATTTTTGTATCCCTATTTATTAGGGAAATTGGCCTATTAAGTTTTCTTCCCCTCCCCCCAGTTTAAATGTCAAGACTAAATTCATAGCAAAGAAAGAATTTGGTAGGATATCTTCTTACCTATTTTTCAAACAGTTTATGAAGTAATGGAATTAGTCTCTAAATGTCTGGCAGAATTCATTTGTAAATCCATCTGGACCTAAGGATTTTTCCTTAATGGTGTTCATTTATGCCTTGTACCATTTCTTTTTCTAAGATAAGTTTACTAAAGTATTTATTTCCTGTTGTTATTCTGGGCAATTTATAATTTTGCAAATATTAATCCATTTTATTTAGACTGTTAAATTTTATTGCCCTGTAGTTGGGTGAAACACCCCCTAATAACTGATTTTATTTTGTTTTATTTGCTTATTGGTTGTGAATTCACCTTGTTTCCAATTTTGATACCAGCAAATTGTTTTTCTCTTAAAAAAAAAACTGAATTATGGCTTACTTATTTTATTCCCCCCCCCAAAAAAAAAGTTTATATTCCAGATATGAATTATTCAATCGCAATTAAAATGGACCCTGGTTATGTTAGAACCTTAACTGAGTTATAGGAAAAAAATCTTATCTTACCTGACTGGATATTTTCAATCCTTGTCTATTTGCATACAGTTTTCTGCTGGTTACCTAATAATACTGGGAAGCTTTAGAAACAGGTATTGCAGGCTTAACTTTATAACTACCAATCTACAAGTTCAAGTCTACTAATCACCTTAAAAGATAATATCATCACCTTTATTTCTCTATGTGGTCTATGATTTAGAAATGTTCATATTTCTAAATCTACAACCTATTTGGCAACGTAAAATAACTTTCTTCTAAGCTCTGGCAGCAATTCTATAGCATTCTAAAACTGTCACATTCATTTTCCCAAGAGAAGAAAGACTAGCTGCTGGGTAAGTCCACAAGGCAGCTGGGTGGCTGGGTGGGCAGAAATCAGGTTTGGAATCAGAAACATCTCAATTAAAATCTAGCCTCAGACTCTTACTGGTTGTGTGACCCTGGGCAAGTCACTTAACCTCGGTCTCAGCTTCCTCCCACGTAAAACGAGGGTAATAACAGCACCTACCCCACTCGTGTTGCAAAGCGCGCCCGGGATACAAGGAGTACTAAATAAACGTGAACTCCATCGTGACAAGACTATTATAATCTCTGACAATTTCAACGGCTTTAACTAGACATCAGACTTTCCAAGTGGGAAGGCCGGGATGGACGCCCCCCTTCAGCTCCCTGGCCCTTACTTTGTCCATCGGGATCCGTCTTCCCTCCGCAATGGTCTTCTTGTTATTTAAATACGCGGGATAAATGCAAATGAACCTAAGAGGAGCAGAGAAGTAGGCTTTATGATACAAGGTTTGGAGTTGAATCTTTGGGGTTATTTAGGGCAAATCTATCGTTTTAGAAATAAGGCGATTGAGAAGCAGATGTGAAGCTGTCTGCCCCAACCCTCGAAGCCGCAGGAGCGGGATTGGAACCCAGAGCCCTGGGATTCAAAGCCCCTTCAGCTGCAATATTAATGCCATCGAATCAAACCAGAGAAGGGGGTTTCCCCCCACGGATTTCCCGAGGGATTCTTTTTGGAGGGGGCGTCCCGGGCTCAGCCTGCCACTCCCCAGGCAGAGTCCACTGCAGGCTTCCGTGCCTGGAAGACGCGAAAACCCTTCTCCATCCCGTCCTCGCCTCCCCCCCCGCAGTTTTCCCCAAAGCTCCGCTGTCCGGGCAACTCCACCCCGGGAGAGTGGCCCAGCCATGCCAGGGGGCAGTTAACGACCACCCAGATCGGTCCCGGCCCCCGCTACTTCCTCCTACCGAGGGTGTTACCTGTCCTTGTCGGCCGGAGACCGATCGGCGTACGCCATCTCCCGAGGAACTCTCGATCCTCGAGTCCAGGTGGCGAGAAAATCAGCTACCCAGAGCCGAGGATGAGTTCACAGTCGTCACTTCCGGGAGAAATCCCGCCTGCCACACAGTCGCAATTTCCGCCATCTCCCGCTCCCTATTCGTTCTGGGAGCTGTCGCTCAAAGACCAGGCGCTAGGAGAACAAACTGTGAAAAGAGCCCGCCTTCCCCGAGATTCACGCATGCGTGGTTCAATTAAGGCCGGAGTGGACGGAAGCAGAAAGTTAACGCCGACGTTAAGGAAGTAGTTTGAGACCTGCTGGGTTAGGGCATTGACTACACTTGGTTTGCTAGTTCACGTTGGCTTCTCTTGAGCTTTTTTTTTTTTTTTGGGGGGGGGGGAGGAAGCGGGGAAAGAGCCTAGAAGGCTGGAGGCGAGCGCCATCTTGGGACTGTAACTTCTGGGTTGCTCCCCCTTCACCGGGGTGCAGCCGGCAGCCCGCACTGGGATACTATAGAACAAAATTGCGATCAGCCAGATCTGCCTTGTCACCGGCCCTTCTCCTTGCGAACACACGCACACGCACACCATGACAGACGTGCGCTGTACTCCCTGTCCTCATGAAAAATAAAAACGTCCCATTTTGCACGGAGGCGGGGGGCGTGTTTGGTCTTCCGGCTGGTCAGAATTGAGCACGACGACGTCCCCTCGCGTTTCTACACCGCCACCCGTTCGGGCACCCCCTAGTCTGTGGGCACGCCCTCCGATTGCCACCTGTCAAGTCTGGAGACGGATGCCCAAAGAGTCCCCGAGATTATGCACCTGCTGTAGACACGGACCGCAGGTAGCTCCAAGAAACAAAAGCTCTCTTTAGGCGGGTGGAGGAGGGAAGCTGGGCACTCCAGTGGGGCGGGACCTCGACAGTGCAGCCCTGCGCTCAAGTGTCAACTGCGCCCCCTCCTGTTTGGACAGATAACGACCAATGCGCATCTCTCGCGTATTAACAACCGGGTATTTTGAGGTTAGGATCTTCAAAGGTCTGTTTTCTCATTCAGAAATAAAGCCCCGTAGGCTCTAGAGCCAGTCTTTGAAGTACATTACTGACCTAGCCCCCGAATTAGCCTAGAACCAGACCGTCCTATCCGGGTGGGATTGTCTCCCCGCCCAACTGGAGAGCCTTACACGGGGAACCTAATGCAGGTGAATTCTGGCAACCCGGACAGGTCTGGGGGGGCGGGGTGGTAGCGCCCTTCGCCTAGATTGCCCAAGGCAGGAGGCGGGCTGGGTCATAGCCCCGCCCCCAGCCCCTTATTAGAATAGACCCGCCTCTCATCATAATATTCGTCTTCATTAAGTATTAACCAATCAGAGTTGGCTGCTGCCTGTTGGGAACATTACTCTGGCAAGCGGTTCAGAGGCTTCTATGATTTGTCTTTGATTTAGGAAAGAAAGCCAAATGGCCATTCTTTTATTAATTATTTTGTAGCCATAATTAATTAGATGATTAATTAGCCAGGCTTTGTCTCTCAAACTTGTTATTTATCACAGCACCTCGATAATGTGCGTTAATTCTCCCTAACCCTTTCTTTCTGACCCCCCTCTAGTGTGTATTCTTCTTTCATTATTTTCTTAAGATTATTAAGACCTAAGAGAACCATTCCCAGACCTTTTCTAATTGGGCTCCCTCCATGAATGATGATGACAGGGTTCAGAGCAGACTTCTTTATCATCTTTATTTAATCCTTTAGCGTTATTCATTCATGCTTGCCTCTTTCTGTTTCTCTTCACCCTTTCTCTGCAGTTCTGCTCCTATCATCTGGAATACTCAGAAATCCTCCATTTAATTTGCTGGAATATTGCATTCCAAATTCTCCGATGCTTTATAGTGGTGCCTGCTAGGTCATGTGTGATTCTGACTGTAGCTCCTGGGTACATTAATTCTTTTTTTAGGTTATATATTTCTAGCCATGCAAAACATATCCATATGTTTTGAAAGAAAGAAAACTGAGACAAAAAAAACCTCAAGAAAAATAAAGTGGAGAAAAAAGTTGCTTTAATTTGTATTCAGACACCATCAGTTCTTTCTCTGGGAAAGACTAGTATTTTTCATCCTAAATCCTTTAGAGTTGTCATGGACCATTGGGGTACTTTAATTCTTTCTGGCTGCTTGGAATATTTTTTCTTTGATCTGGAAGCTCTAAATTTTGGCTATGATGTTCCTCTAAGTTTTCAGTTTGAGGTTTCTTTTAGGAAAACACCAGTGAATTCTATTTCTATTTTGCTCTCTTCTTCTAAGAGGTCTGGGCAGTTAAGATTTTTTGAAACATGTCTAGGCACTTTTTTTGCCCACAGCATTAAGATAATCTGAGGATTTTTCTTTTCAATCTGTTCTCCAGATCAATTGTTGTAACTGTGAAATAATTTATATTCTCTCCTCCCTCCCTCTCCTTTTGACGTTGTATTTTGATTTCTTGTCATTGGCATCTAATTGATCAATTCTAATTTTCAGGGAGCTTGTTACTTGGGCAAGGTGTTTATACTTCCTATGCCAAACTGTTCATTCCCTTTTCAGTTTTTTCCTCCGTATTTCCCATTTCCACTTTTTTCCTCAAGCATCCTTATTTCATTAATACAAGAATTTTTTTTTATCTCTTTTTAGGAACTCTTGAGTTATCTCTTCCAGGAATTCTAGTTGAGTTTTTTCCCCAAACTAAATTCTTCTCTGGGGGTTTGCTGGAGTCATTCAGTTCTGCATTTGTGAGGGTACCTGCCACCACAATAGCTCTTTATGGTGAGATTCTTTTGTTTACCCATTCTTCCAGTCTACTTCTGGACTCCAGGCCATTCTTTGTTACACAGAAGTACATATTTCTGGAGGGAGGGTCTGGGCTGCTCCTGTGGCTCCTTTCTTGGGTGTTGTATGTTATGTTATTCTAGGATCTCAGGGACAGGCCAGAGACTTGGAAACTTTCAGTGCTTCTAAAGGGATATGATCTAGGAGTTAAGTCTGATTGCTGTGGTGCACCCCCCACCCACCCCTGTTCTGAGCTCTTCAAGTTTCTAACCAGGGTTTGGGTCTATGTGAGACACAGCATTCTCTGCCCCTAGCAGCCACCTCTTTGGCTTAAAGTGGCAGACCCCTAGGATTAAGTTTTTTCATATGTTAAGCCTAAATGCACTTCTTTGCAACCCATTACCCCTGGTTCTGCCTTCTAGAACAAAGCAGAGCAAGTCTAATCCCTCCTCCATAAAACATCCCTTCAGATATTTAAAGGGAGCTTTCACATTCTCCATCAGACAACTTCCCACCCCCCACACCCTCTTCAGGCCATACCTAGTTTCTTCAAATCATCCTCATGACGTCGACTCTAGAGTCCTGCAGCCTCCTTCACCATCCAGGTTGCACTGTGAAAACTTCTCCAGCTTGTGTCATTCAAATCATGTTGCCCAAAACAAAACATAATAATACTCCAGATGAGGTCTGTCAAGGGTGGATTATACTGATCGGTCACCTTCCTAATAATGCAGTCCAAGATTGCATTAGGTTTTTTGGCTATCACATCCCACCATTGACTCATACTGAACTTGCAGTCCACTAAAATCCCTAGATCCTTTTCAGAACTGCTATCTTTCCACACCACCTCCTCCCATCTTATACTTTCTTTTTTTTTTTTTTTTCTTTTTTTTGGAGGGCAGTTGGGATTAAGTGACTTGCCCAAGGTCACACGGCTAGTTTTTGTGTTAAGTGTCTGAGGCCGAATTTGAACTCAGGTCCTCCTGACTCCATGTCTGGTGCTCTATTCACTGCGATACCTAGTCACCCCCATCTTATACTTTCAAGGTTGAAAGTGTAAGACTTTACATTTGACTTTGCTGTTGAATTTCATCTTAATTAGGACTAGCCCTAGCTTTAGAGATTGCCATTATCCTTTTAGATGCTGACTCTGTCATACAGTGTGTTACCTATTCTCAGCTTTGTATTACCTTCAGATGTGATGATGATAATCACCTGTGGAAGCCCAGCGGCAAAGAACATTGCATGTAATTTCAGACCTTTTCAATGTATTGGTTGGTTTTGCTGATTTTTTTTTCTTTTCCTCTTTTTTCTTTAAAAATATTCTTTCATATATGGGATAGTTTTCTGGGATGAGGAGGCCAAAGATACTGGAGGAAACTTAGAGGAGGTAAAAACAAAAGATATCGAAAAAAATTTTTAAAATAATTTTTATAAACTTTTATCCTCTCTATACTTGAGACAAGGGATCATGATACAAGAAATATTTAATAATAATAGCTAGCATTTATGTAGCGCTTTAAGGCTTGCAAAGCACATTACAAATATTATCTCATTATAGTTGAGGAAACTGAGGCAGTAGAGGTTGTGACCTGCCCAGGATCACACAGCTAGTAAATGTCTGAGGCTGGATTTGATCTCAAATGAATCAGGTCTTCCTAACTCCAGGTCCAATATTCTACATACTAATCAAAGTATGCTATAGTGTTTCTGAGCTAAGCTTAGAGGTTCAGTACTCTCATAAAACATTATAATTCTAAGGGACCTGTTATCTCAACACCACCTGCAAATCACTTTCATGTCAAGGAAACCTGGAACTTCATAACTTCAGCTCTGGAAAAACTATCACATCTGTGTACTATCTTTGAAGGCCTACAAGCTGAACTGGTACATCCCCACAAGACATACCATCTTCCTTGCCCAATTACAAATGATCTCATTTCCTTCCTAGGAACCAAGAAGTCTGCTATCCTTATTCTGCTTCCAATGACCTCAGGTGAATCCTATAAATCAATTAAGCATTCCTTTAAGACCGAGAGGGGTAATTGTTGGCCCCAGGTGAGTGTTAGCCTGGTTTCTTTAATGTAACCAGTCAGGTTGTCCTCACTCCTGTGGTGCTGCCAACACTATAGTCAACTGTTTTATTTTCCTCACCTACCCTGTTCTGTTCTTTGTTCTATGCTTATAAAAAGCCCCTTCCTCAGGGTCTTTTGACCTGAGGTAGCTGCTTTATTAACAGGTTGGCATAGTTGTGCCTTAGTTTGCCTTTATTGAATTTCACTCCTGACAGCTGGGACAACCAACAAATATCTATGAAATGACGATTATGTGCCAGCCACTATGCTAGATGCTAGGGAAAAAGAAAGTTAAAAGTGGAATAATCACTGTCCTCAAGGAACTGATAGATTAGTTGGATGAGAAACATGTACATATATACAGGTACAGTCAAAATAGAAACAAGGTAATTCTAGGACAAAGGTACTTACAGATGAGTGGATCAGAATTTGAGTTAAGCATTAAAAGAAACCAGGGAGTGAAGCCAGAAGGGAATGAATTTAAGGCATGGGCTAACCGTCATAGAACTGTTATGTATCAACAACAGGAAGGCCTGTTTGACTGAACTGTAGTGAATGGGGAGTGATGCATAACAAGTTGGGAAATGTAAGTTGGGCCAGGCTGAAAAGGATTTTAAATTCCAAACAAGAGTTTATATTTGATCCTGTAAGTAATATACTGAAGAAAGGAGTAAAGGAGTTTATCCAACAGGGGAGTGACATCAGACCTGATGTCATTTTTACTAGTGATTGGTCCACTACACTATGATGCCATGATTATTAAGATCATTCCCACCCTTGAGATTTTGATTCAATAGTAATTTCCTGATATTTTAATAGACTCACAATCTCATCTATACATAGGAATATCCCATTGGTACAGATTTCTAACTATCCATTGCTTTTCATTATGTGTGACTACTGCCCATGTTCCTCTATAAATCCTCCATAGAGGATCTACCTTGCATATACACACCCCACCCCCACCATGTGTATATATGCCAAGGCATAAACTCAGAGGCTGGGTACTTCTCCAAACCCTGTCACTACTATTTTTAACATTTTGCTCTGGACTTCCCTATCATGTCCCCATGCCAGATACCTTCTCCCTTCTCTCCCCCCATCCCACTTTTCTGCTTCTTTTTGTCTGCTGTCTTCCCCATATTAGACTGTAAGCTCCTTGAAGGCAGGGACTGTCTTTTGCCTTTCCTTGTTTCCTCTTAGCACAATGCCTGTCATCACAAATAGAAGACATTTAATAAATGTTTATTGACTGGTACAGTTAGGGATAAATTCCCTACACCCTAACCACTCATTCTTCACTCCTTATTAGACAGTTTAGAAAATACGCTTACTTTAATGATTCCTGAACAAGTATCATCCTGGGTCTTTGTCTCAAACTCTGTGCCCTAAAGGATGATTCCTCACTTCCTTCCCCAGTGCACTAGGAGCATAGACGTGGAGACTGTCCCTGATAGCAGCTGTTCTCCTCCCTATTGTGGTCAGCAATAAAGTTTGTTAAAAACCTATCTCTGTGTGACTGTCACTTTTCATTGGACTCCCTTGTACTACAAAACTGTTGCCTACAATGGGATATGTATAGTACATGTGGCCAGATCCCTTTTTGAAGGAAGGAGGGGGATGGGAAGTGTCACAGGGATGGGAACCTTCCCAGTGGAGCCTGGTGGCCAGATGTCTCGGAGGCTTTAGTTACGAAGGCATTCAGTGATCAAGAGAGTTTGCCCCCAAATCCTTGTCAGGATATCGAATGACAGATTGCTCTGGAATAATTAACATCAGGGAAGACAAGAATATCCCTTAGCTGTTCCTCATAAGAAAGAAGTTCTCACCCACAAAGGGAAGGGGGTAACAAGGGTAGACTTGCTAAAAAAAAAAATCCAGAACTGCCCAATAACCAGGACTACCCAGTTGCAAAATGGCAGGCTGTAGACAAACGTGGCTACATAGTGTGAGGATATTTGCTAGCATTCCAGACCGGTACCAGGAAACTCAAGGGAATTTAGAAGTAGTATGGATAGTTCACGTTATTGACAGCAATGCCTGAACAGTCCACACTGTGGAAGATGAATGAATTGTTCTAAAGGCCTTATCTATTGGCTTCCTTTAGACTAACTCAATGGCTAACCAGAGGGGTGAGCAGGGACAACAAACTGCACTATTAGAATGGTCATTAAAGAAACACTCATTTGGGGGGAATTTCCCAGTTACTCCAGGCTGGTGGTTGTCTAACCACACAGAAGCAATTTCCTTCAGCAGACGTTCCTGGTTTTATGATATTGGGGATGATTGTAAGTACACAATTGTAGAAATAAATTAGTGAATTGTAGTTCCAGCCATTCAAATGAATTGTAGCTTCAACTTTGACTGAAGACTGTGTCATAGACATTGGACTGTTGAGTTGCCTTCCAGAGACAGATTGACAGACCAGATGGCCACAATCTACTATCATTGCCTATTGCCTACTAGCTGAGGGGCAGGTAACAGTTTATAATTATTCCTCCTCTCCCTTCAACCCAGTTGCCCTTCCCCACCAAAGTGGTTCCAGTCAAGCAGTATAAAATTCCAGGCGGAGAGAAGATTATTGCCTTAATAAAAACAAACAATTAGATGCTGGAGTTATACTCCAGGCTGTCTCTCATTTCAACAGTCCAGTGTGGCCAATCAGAAAAGTTGATGGCACTTGCTGACTAACTATAGACTATTGGGTACTAAGCCAAGTTGTAGACACCACTGTTCCTGCTGTGCCAGATCATAGTGGCTCTGATTGAAACTCTGGTGGCTACACCTGGTGAATGATATACTGTGGTAGAAATGGTTAATGCCCTGTTCCCTTTAAGGAAGTCTGACCAAGCCCAATTTGATTTTACTTGGCAGGGAATACAATGCACTTTTATTGTCCTGCCTCAAGGATATTTTAATAATCCTGCCATTTGCCACCAGCAATGATGGTGGCCAAGCTGCAATTTGACTCTGATACTATTATCTGTCACTATATTGATATTATTACAGCAGGAACACTGAGGCAAAAGTGGACACTGCCCCCCTGAGGGTCCAATTGGAACAAAAGAGCCACATCTTTGATCTTGCCATTACTCATTTGTTCCACTTCTATGTTCATGAACTCTGAATTCCTTTATGATCTTTTATCCCATCTTTCACTCTGTCTTATGACCCCTAGCCCTGTCTCTCCTCACTGTAACTTCCAATCTTTCTTTTCTAGACATCATCTCTGAACTGGCTATTGTAATCCCTTCCCTATTTTGAACCCTTGATGAACCAGTTCAATTCTATACACTACATTAGAGTCCTTTGCCCTCTTCTCTTATTTCTAATTATGCCCAGTCTCAGATTACTACCAATATCTGCCACCTCTTTTATTCAAAATGCTGCTGAAGAGAAAATCACAAAACTGTGCTGTACCTACTACAAATTTATGTCACTATCATTTAAACTGAACTCTTACTTTATTAAGGTGATCTTTTTATATCTCCTCAATAAAGTTGATATCCCATTCACCACAGTGGCTATTTCAAACCTTTTTAACCTTCCTCAAGCCTCCCATAGCACTTTTCTCTCTACCATCTTGGGTGAGGAACCTGCCTCATTTTTTAAAACCTGGTCTTCTATATGCACTCCTGACCTCTTCCCTTCTTCTCTAATAAACTGACCCTCCATCATCCCCATTTTCCATCTAAGCTTCAATCTCTTCTTATCAATTGGCTGCATCCCTGATGCCTGCAAACACACATCTCTCCCCCATCCTAAGGGGGCAAAATTCATTTGACCCAACCATTCAGGTCAGCTATCATCCCCGATTTCTCCTTCCCTTCTCAGGTACTCTTTGAGAAAGCCATCCCTCTGTCCCTCCAATTCCTCTCCTTTCACTCAATTCTAAACCACCTGCATGTTTCTTATCACCACCATGGCTCTTCAAAACCTTTTCCTTTCTTCTTGACTTTCTGTGACTCCTCCTCTCCCCACTCCTTCAGTTGAGAACCTCGCCCCATTACTGAACTGAAAAAAATTGAGGCCATTCACTGAGAGCTCCTTCTTCTCTCCACCTCATCTCACGTCAACAGGTACCTTCTGCCACTATCACCTCATTCACTTGTTTCATGGCGGTCCTTCTCTTTGCCAAAACAAACCTCTTCCTATTGACAAGGGATCTCATTCCAGCCATTCTTCTCCAGAAGATAGGTGTCTCCATCATCATCATCCTCTCACTAATCTTTAGTGGCTCCTTGCCTGCTGCCTACAAACATGCCTGTCCCTCCCATCCTCAAAAACCCCATTCATCGTGCTAGTTATTGTTTCATATGTCTTTTCCCTTTTGTGGCTAAACTCCTTTAGAAGGCCATGTACAATAGGTTCCTTTGTTTTCTTTCCTCTCACTCTATGTTCCCATCTCATCATTCAAGTGAAACTACTCTTTCCAAATTTATCAATAATCTCTTAATTGCTAAATCTAATGACCCTCCCCCCCTCCCCCAATTCCTCTGCCTTTTTGACCTTTCTGAAGCTGTTTATCCCTTTCTTCTCAACACCTTTTCTCTAGGTTTCTTTGACATTCTGACCTAGTTCTCTACCAGTCTGTCTGTTCCTCAGTCTCCTTTCACTGGACTGTTCTCCAGGTCATGTTTGCTAAAGGTGAGTGTCCCCCAGAGCTGTGTTCCTCTTTCCTTCTCCCCCATCCCTGCTCTATACTATTTCTGTTGGTGATCTCACTAGCTCCCATTGTTTCAACTGTGTTGATAATTCTCAGATCTACTTATTCAGTCAGCCTTAATCTCTCCTGATCCCCAGAATTCAACTGTCTATTAGACACCTTGAACTAAATGTCCAGTAGACATCTTAAATTCAACAGGGCCAAAACTAAATTCATTATTTTCCTCCCCAAACCCTCCACCCCTTCTGAATTTCCTGTTCCGGTCAAGGGTGCCACTATACTCCAATCATCTGGGTTCAAAATACAGATGTCATCTTTAATTCTTCTTTCACTTCCCACATCCAATTTGTTGCTAAGGTCTGTTGATTTTATTTTTATAATATCTCTTGCATATGCCCCCTTCCCCCTCTGACACTGCTACCACCCTGGTTCGGGCTATCATTACCTCATGCCTGAACTGTTGCAATAGCCTACTGGGTGCTCTCCCGGCCTCAAATCTCTCCCCCTTTCCATCCTCCACTGTTGTCAAATTAATCTTCCTTGACCCCCAACTCAGTAAACTCCAATGGTTCCCTATAACCTTGAGGGGTTTGTCTTGGCAAAGAGGACCTCTTCATGTGAAACGAGTGAAGGAGGTGATAGTGGTGGAAGGTACCTGTTTGATGTGAGATGAGGTGGAGAGAAGAGGGAGTTCTCAGTGAATGGCCCCCAAAATTTTTCAGTAAACTATGAGCCAAGGTTCTCAACTGAGTGTGGAGAGGATATAAAATCATACTTGGCATTCAAAGCCCCTCAAACTGATCAATTCCTACCTTTTCAGGCTTACACCTAATGTCCTCCTCCTCTCCCACCATAGCCTTCAATTTAGTGACAGTGGCCTCCCGTTGGCTCCTCATGAGAACATTTTATCTCCAGACTCCAAGCATTTTCATTGACTATTTGTTACCTATGCCTGGGATACTTGCCCTCCTCATTTCCACTTCCTGGCTTCCTTCAAGTCCCAGCTAAAATCCCGTCTTTTCCAAGTCTTTCCTGATCCCCCTTTAATGCTAGTCTTCCCTCTACTGGCTATTCCCAATCTATCCTTCGTACATCTTGTTTGTACATAGTGGGCATGCTGTCTCCCTAATTAGACTATAACCACCTAGAGTGCACAGGAACTGTCTTTTGCCTTTGTATCCTCAGTGTTTGCAACACAGCAGGTGCTTAATAAACACCAATTGACTTTAGTCTATACCATTGATCTCTTAATTGCCAATTCTAATAGCTTTTTCACAATTATCATCCTTTTTGACCTTTCTATAGTCCTTGACACTGACAGTCACTCTCTTGAAGACATTCTCTCCTCTTTAGATTTCCATGACACAGCTTCCTCCTGGTTTTTGCTCCTAATTGTGTGATTGCTCTAATACTTTGTGGATCTTCTTCCAGATCATACACCCCTACTAACTACGGGTATCCCCCAAGTCTCTGCCCTGGGCCTTCTGCCTCTGTACTATTTTGCTAGATCTCATCAGCTCCCATGGATTCAATGATCATTACCCTGCAGATGATTCCCAGATCTCTCCAGCCCTAACTTTGTTCCTGACGGCCAGCCTCACATTTCCAAATGCCTTGTAGAGATGCCCAAAACAATCTATCTTTTTCTATAAATTCTCCCCTCTTCCAAACTGTCCTATTACAGTCAAGAATGCCACCACCCTCCCACTTACCCAGGATCAAAATCTTGATGTCATCCACAACTCTGCACTCTTACTTCCTCTATTCTGTTACAATCTTTTTGGTTCTACCTTGAAAACAGCTTTCATATATTTCTTCTTTTCTTCATTCACATAGACAGTATTTTAGTCCTGGCCCTCACTGCTTCTCACCTGGAACATGACAATAGCCTTCTGCCTACTTAAAACCTTATCCCCACTCAAATTTATCCTCTACTTAGCTGCCAAAGTGATTATCTTAAATCATAGGTCTGGTCATCAATTCCCTCCTCAATAACTCCAGTGGCCTTATGACTTCTAGGATCAAATATAAAATTTCGTTTAGCTTTTAAAGCCAAATCTGACTGCTACCTTTTTTCTCTTACACTTTAACCCTCTGCTATGGACTCTTTCACCCAACAATAATGACCTCCTTACTATTCCTCATATAGGCTACTCCATCTCTGTGCCTGTTCCCTATGGATGGAAGGCTTGCCCTCTTTGCCTCCTAGCTCCCTTGAAAACTTAGTTCAAATCCTATTCTTTTCAGGAAGTCTTTGCTGGTTTCTGTGTCTCCTGCAGTACTTTTCCCTTTTAAACTCCCATTTACAGTCTATATATCTTGTATGTAAATAGTCGCTGTATATAATGTACAAATAACTGCTGCTAGGTGTCAAAGTGGGGAGAGGGCAGAGTCTGGATTTGGAAAGATCTGAGCTCAAATCTGGCCTCAGAAACTTATTAGCTGTGGTCAAGTCCCTTAACTTTTTTGTCTGCTTCAGTTTCCTATCTCCCATGGTCGTGAGGACAGAATGAGATATTTATAAAGCATTCTGCAAACCTTATATTGCTTAAAAAATTAGTTGTCTCACCCATTAAAATGTGAGCTTCTTGAGAGCAGGGAACATGTGTTTGTCCCTCTTTGTATCTCCAGCACTTAGCACAGTGCACGGCATATCACATTTGGATAAATGCTTGCTTGACCAAATAATCAAAAACCTTTAAAGCTGTGTTTTACCCTACCAAACTGAATGCTCATTTGTAATCTGCACACAGCAGGATCTTGCATTTTCTATATTCAGCAGTATGTCTGGGAAGATAGCATTTGCTACAGAAAAACTGGCCACAAGAGTATATGTGTCCCTCTCCTAATGCTGTCATTAGGGATTCACTAGAGGTATGGATATCATTTTAAATGATTTTATAGAGGTGAGAAAGGTATATGGTTGCTCCTTATGTTTCCTTGGACACTTAAAAAAATTGGTGATGCCTTTTTAATTCTTCTGTGACTTTTCCCTCCTTTAAGAGATTTTAAAAATTAATCCCTACATACCTTTTAAAACTGTTTCAATTGCCAGCATGGATTTCTTTGTTATTCTTCCTAAATTCAACTTTTAAATTAACATGTCTGATTCTGGTAGTGGGGTCCAAATGCAGTGCTTTTGTCATCAATGATGAGACTACATCATTAAGAAATACTGGCAATTTTTTCCCATTTCATGTCTATTTGTTAGCCTTCCAGTTTCAACTATGTATGCAATTGGGTCTCACACTATTCTTTCTGCAGGCTTAGCTTCTGCTTTTCAAGGCTTTTTGGGCATATTGATTGTAATTTTATCAACCTCATCCAAACATTTTGGCTCTACACCAGACTGCCCTTGGCTACCATCCCTCTGTTTAATTAAAAAAACAAATCCAAGTATTTGCTGGCTATAATGACTTATGGGAGTCTCAGTCTCATTTGAACTGTTTTACAAATGGCTAAACTTCATTAAGACTATGACAATGGAGTTCCTTTTTTTTTTAATAGAGAAAAAGGCAAAATGTTATATACAGTCACTGTATAGAGTTTTAGAGTTAGCACTGTCAGTTCCTCCCCTCCCCCCCTCCATAAGGTACTCTAAGAGGATTACTTAGAAGTAGTTGCAGAGTAAAAATATACTCATAAAATAGTAAAATGATGATTTATTTGTTTCTTATTTTTTTCAGGGTTTACAGACTGTTTGAATAGGTTGAGGTTTTTCTAACTGGGTAGCTAGGCAGTGCAGGATACAGTGACTCCACCTGTCTGCCTCAGTCTTCTCATCTGTAAAACAGGGATGATAATGACACCTCTCTCCTATGGTGGCTGTGAGGATCAAATGAGTTAGTGATTATAAAGCACTCGGCACAGTAAGTGCTATACAAATATTAGCTATTATTCTAACTGTATACAAGGTATCTCCATTTTATTTTTTCTTCTAATATGGGGATGATTCTGACTGTTCCTCTTTGTAATCAATGATTTAACTTTCCAATGATCTGATCTGACTCTACACACAAATGATTCTGCAATGATTCCCAGTGATCATTTCCCATTCAATCAAGTACTACTGATTGGAAAGGATTGTTTCTTAAGCGTAAAAATGTGTGACCAAATTAATGAATTCTTTAAATTCAGAATTCTACTAAGTGAATTTATTTTAAGTGAGAGATTCTTTATAATGAAAGGTTACCTTTCAGAAAACAGTAAAAATGGAAAACTATTAAACAGCAAGAAACATTGGTAGACACTTTCAAATCTTATCATACAAAGGAACATAGTAAAACTGAGGAATAAGTGCCACTGCATAATCTATGCAGCTTTCTTCAACAAGCTGTTTTATTACAGCAGAATTTTTACTCTAGATGCATAGGGTTTGAAGAAACTGCATATAGGCTTTTAAAATGACTAAGTAAATGTGAAATAAGACCCTTCAAATACAGATTTCAGTAACACACAGTTTACATACAGCAATAATTTATTCTAAATTGTTCATTTAGTTTCTGTTGAGACATAACCCATGTCTCATTAATAAAAGAGCAGCCATCTCACCTCAAATACCAGAATATACAACAAGTTACAGCATAGCAAAAATTAATTCTACCTACTTTCAGATAAAATCTAATTCAGGTAAAATAATTTCATTCAAGGTTTTATTGTTACACAGATTTCCTCTTTTTTTTAAGAGCACAAACTAGTGTAAATTTTTACACCATAGCTATCTATGCACATTATGTGACCACAGAACTGTTAATCATTACTTCAGAAATTGAACCATCAGTTTCATTCATGCAGAAGAGCAAGCTGGGAAAATTTGTTCATTTGGAACCATATTACTGTGAATTTCACAGTCACATGATTAATTTTTGGATTAGATGGACTCTTGAGTATACTAAACTGAGTTTTTTTTTTGCATAAATAATACCAATTTTTCCCTGATGTAAGTTTAGTCATTTTATAATCTAGAACTGATTGATACACAGCAATATATTGTACCCTCTATCTGTAGTGTTCATTATTTTTAAGACAAGCAATAATTAAAGGATCATGGTATGGGATGCTACTTAAATACGTGTAAAACATACTGTACAAATATACTTGCTTTACCAATTTTCCTCTAAACTATCAAGTGTCCCTCCAAAATATGACCAGTGAAGACAAAGTATACTATTAAATATGGCTTCCAGAACAAAGACCCTCTAGCAAGAATCAATCTATTTACAAAAAAATCTTATTTTTTAAAGTTTCATTTGAAACAAAATTTCTACATAACGGTTGTAAATAATACATAATTTTTTTTATTTCACTTTTTAGTTCTTTTAGACAGAAGTTACCAGGTAAGATCCAGAATGGCGCTTAGGGCTTTGAGCTCCACTAGATTCTGTGTTTTCAGTTTTTGAATCTCGTTTTTTTGTGCTGTTATTTACTGGTGTAGGGATCTGTGATGGGCGGGCTGAACTGCTATCTGCACTGCTTTTCCTAGGACTTGGATTGTAATTGAAAGGAGTCACCCTGGCAGCAACAGTTCCACTAGGTGAACTGTGCTTGCTTGAGTTAGTAGAACTGAATGGCGTACGCTCAGCAATAGAACTTTCACTAGTCTCAGGCGTAGGGGCCAGATTGCCTTGTCCTGATTTGGTCTCAGTAGCCTTTTTGTCTGGGCTATCTATCTGAATGAAAGAATTCAGACGATTTTCTAAGCCTACAGTGCGAGCAGGAGCGCTGCTGCCATTACCTCCATTTGGTTTTCCCTGATTATCTTTTGAATCTTTATTACTAGGATTAATCTTCTCTGAAACAGTATCAATCACTGGGGGTGTATTTCCAGTAGGAGATCTTCCTGATCTAGGGTTATTAATGGGACAGTCCTCAATTCTTACCCACACATCTTCTGTCTTGGAGACAGCAGGTGCCATTTGATAAATTAAAGTCTTTGAATCGGCACCATTTGTAGCACCTGAGGAAGTAACCTGGGAAACACTAGTTATGGGAGTCATTTCATTTTCTTTTATTTTTCTCCAAGTTCCTTTTGCTGGCCCTTGGTTTTCTTTAGTCTGTTTTGTTCCCAGAAATGAGCTCACATGTTTTTCATCTTCACTTTTTGCCTTTTCACTGGATTCTGATGAAGCCGAGAGAATTGAAGAGGAACTTCCAGTTCTTCTCCAAGTACTTACTCGAGGAAGTGACGATGAATGCTTACTATGCTCACGCTTCCAAGTTCCCGACCTATTAATTGGAAGCCTAGAAGGACTTTCAGAGTGGGATCGAGCTATATCATGGCGCTTTGTTGATCTTCCATCATTAAACTCTATAGAAGGATTAAGATTAGGTGGGAGTTTTCTCCAACCACCAGTCTGAATAGATGAGTGTGTGGATAAAGACATATCAGGAAGGGACGGACTTAAAACTGGAGTCTGTACTTGGGATCTAGTAGGAGAATCTGGTCTAGAAGATGAAGACAAAGATTCAAATGATGCAGACTCTTCCAATTTTCTCCTCAGTGTCGGGCTTGGAGTTTCTTTGATGAAAGTTGACTGACGCACTAAAGCAGGTCTTTCTGATCTGTCAGATTCACTTCCACTAGATTTAGTTGAAGACATTCTAGAAAGTTCAACTTTTTTATTAGTTCCATTGCTGTTAGTTATCTGATTTAGTCCTTTGGAGGCAGATTCACTTCTGGGTATATTACTGGCATTTTTGGATAAACCTGTTTGCTTATTAAGGTTTTGCTGGCTCATCTGTCTTCCTGGAGATGTATATGACATTTTCCCTGAACCTGAGGACTTAGTTGAAGCAGTACTGGGGGATGATGTCCGTGGCAACTGAGATAATTTGTTAGGAGGACTTATTCCATTTCTACCAGGAGAAATTGAGTTTCGTCCTGGGGACTGCATAGGTCTACTCAATGGTTGCTGAGAGGGTCTTGAAGGAGTTGAATCTCTAGATCCTGATCTAGAAGGTCCTTTACTTGAACCACCTGGTTGGGATGTCTGTCTGGTCAAAGGACTTAATTCTGACTTCACTGATGGCTTAGCTCCCCTAGGAGAAGTACTAGATGCTGGACACTCATTGGGGCTTTTGGAAGCTGGGGTTTTGAGGGACGGGCCCTTTTTGGAAACTGGACTTGTACTTGAAGAGCTATTTCGGATTCCTGGAATGTGAATCATTGTCCTTCCTCGAGACATCGAAGGCATATTTGTTTGCAGGGGTTGTTTCAACTGACTTGAAACTTCTGAATTAGAACGAACTTTTCCAGTGATCAAACTTTTATAAACTTTCTTTCCTCCTTTGATTCCTTTATTTTCAGACTCTATTTTTTTAGTTTCTAATGTACTTTTCTCTCCAGGTTTTAGAATTCTTGGGCCTTTATTACTCGTAAAGGGTTTCTCTTCTTGATCAGGTGTAAGATGAAATGGTGATCCTAGAGAAATACCTGATTTTAGTGAAAGAATGGAATCAGAATCAGATGAAGCTTGTCTAGATAAACAAGCAGCAGCAGCAGCTTGATGTAAACTACTCACTATAGAATTTGCACCTTCTTGAATAGCTTTCCAGTCAAAGTTCTCTGAATCAGGAGAAAAACCATGTTCTGAATCTGGTCTTTGTATATCTCTCAAATCTAATGTCAAATCTTCTGCTAATATACCATCCATGTTTCTAGGACTAGGCTTTTCATCATCACCTTTGAACCTTGATGGCCTTTTCTTTTTTGGCATTGCAGAACTGATACATTCCTGCAAAAGGTCATCTTCAGAATCTATGCTAAGAGAACTAAGTGAACTATTTCTTGAAAAACACACTGGGGTATCTTCAACATGGAAAGACTTAGGAGCATAACCTGATGTCTGAGGTCTATTTGGTTCTACCTGTGAGTCAGGTGGTTCAGTCTGCTTAGTAGGTTCACTTTCTTTGTTATTGTTATTTTCTTGGTCAATGTCACTGAGAGAACTCAGAGATGAATTTCGAGAAAAACAAACTGGGGTATTTTCAATTGCAAAATTCTGTAACTTTTCATCTGTAGCTGCTCCTCTGTCTGGCATATCTTTGGATGACTGAGGAAAAGTGGACTGCTTCTGCAGCAAGGATTTAGACTGATTTCGATCTGTTGGTTGTTTTGTACAAATCTGTGTTCTATTACTTGACTGTTGGTTTGATGTTAGTTCTATATGATTATTAACTTTAGCTTCTGTTTCCTTAGCTTCTTTTCCTTTCAACTCTGCCTTTTCCCTGGAAAGGTCAACATCATCATCATCAAAGTCAAGAGAACTCAAAGAATCATTTCGTGAGAAACAGTAAGGAGTTCCCTCAATGGGTGTATAGTGATGTGGAGAATCAAAAGTAAAACTTCCTCTCACACGTTCTTCATTATTTGGAAGCTTATCAATAAAGTCTCTTGGATTGTTTTTCAAGTTCAGTTTCTTTGAATCCTTGTTATCCGTGTAAGATCTTTCAACATTCAAATTTTTGGATTCTGCATTTTTTCTTATACGAGTTCTATATTCAGCACTTTGTGGCATTGGCTTTACTGGTGAAGTGGGTTTCTTTTTCTCACTATCTAGTGGGCTTTTACTATTTCCAGATGAAGATGATGATGCTTGTTGAATCTGATCCATTATCTTCTTCACACGGAGAGGCTTATGACTCTTCCCTTTAGGCATAGCTGAATTAATACACTCAGCAAGGATTTCACCTTCCTCTGTTTTGTTGTCATCTAATGCAGAGGTAGTTACATTTGGGATTTTTCCTGTCTGAATGTCATCTGTACTTCTGCCTTCTGTAGGAATAGTATCTCTTTTTTCAAACTCTCCTAACTGAGCTACTGTGCCAGTACTTTCAATAACAGCCAACTCATTTGGAGGTGATTCTATTGTGAGATCACTTAGAGATGTAGCTGTGGAAAAGTTGATAGGTGTGCCTTCTACACAATATACCCGTGGCATATCATCTCCAGGAGTAAAACTAACATGTTTTTGAGCTTGCAACCTGTTTTGTGAAGGAAGAAGTTTGTATACAGGCAGCTGACTTGGTTTCCTGGCCACTGGAGGAGCTATTTTTGAAGCAGCTTGTGAGGGCTTTTTGGCTTTATGTGAAGATTTTGTTGGCATAGCAGAAATAATACATTCTTCTAATATTTCAATATCATCATCATCACTGTCTTCCAGTATGTCTTTCTCAGATTCATTAGGTTTCTCTGCCTTTTTCTCCTTGTTTTCATTTACGTCTTCTATTTGCTCAGGCTCCGTTTCATTGCCATGGTCATTTTCTTGTACAGGGGGCATTATTCTTAATTCCACATCCTTCTGTATAAAAGGTTCATCAAGGCTCAGAGCACTTAAACTAGATGAACAAGAAAATCCATCAGGAGTACTTTCTGTAGCAAAATGTAATAAGGTGTCAGCATCAGGTAGCACCTGGACTCTTTGAACGGCAGCATTCACAGCAGCTTGCCTAGGTCCACTTTCTCTCTTTTCAGTGTTTGGTATTTTACTTTTTGTCACCTCTCTCTTAGTTTGTACCGCTTGAGGAGGAGGTGGGGTTTTACTTCTACTTGGTGGCATGGTTTGTCCAGGACTATCTGGGAGGTCACTAGGGCTTATGATGCCACTTACCATTCCACTGCAGGGTTCACTTTGAACAGAACTTGCAATTGAGCGACTCTCAAAACTATCTAGTGAACTGACAGAAGTACATCTGCTAAACATGAGTGGAGTCTCCTGAACATAATGCTCTGGTGGGCTTTTAGGTGTCTGAGCCCCACTTTTTGCTGGAGATTTGGCACCTGAAGAAAATTCAACAGCTTTGTGTCTGGCTGAGTCTGAAGGAGATAAACTAGCAGTTTGGAGTCTGTTGGCTTTGGTTCGAATATGTTGCGATGTTGATGGAACTTCACTTACAGTATCATCAGTTGACACACTTCCACTGTTTTCTTTCAGTTCTGCTGTCTGTAGATTATTAGTAGTCTCTGTCCCACGAGGTGTCTGATCCCGTCCTATTTCATCTTCAGCAGATGACAAAGAAGATAATGAACTACATCTTGAAAAACATATTGGTGTATCTTCCACGCAGTAAGTCTGTATTGTTTCCTGGTTAATAGAAGAAGCTTTACAAGAGGCAGTCTTCTGAGTCTGACCACTTCTGTTCTGTGCTGAATTTGGATGAAGTTGATTCTGCCGTTTGGTACTCGCTGAAGTAGTTGATGTATTCCCACCACTTGAAGAGATGTGATCTGTTTTATTACTTTGTACAGATGAACTCTTTGAGAATGAGAAAGACTGCTTCTGTGTGGAGGGAGTGATATCTGCTGCATATTTTAGACTATAATCAATAGGCTGATCCACATGATGTTCTTCTTCATTATACTTTATGCTATAGTTTGTTGGTCTGTCTTCTTCTTCATGCTGTTCCTCTTCAGAATAACGTTCACTGTAGTTGGTTGGTTTATCTTCATCATAATCATCTTCATGGCACAAAGACTGGTTAACTTTCTGATTAAGTCCATGATTTGAACTAACACGATTTTGTTCTGATCCACTGGCTCCCCTTGATCTATATGGAGAAACACATTCTTGTTGTCCAAAACGTGACTGAAACTTGATATGCTTATCATCAGTGCTTTCACTATACGCAGAAAAGGGTGTGTTTTGACCCCGTGACTGTCTCTGCTCATTCTGTTTGATTTCATCTTCTATTATGTGTTTTGGCCTTGCCCATCTTTCATTCTGTGAAGGACTTTGTCTTCCAGAGTTTAACTGTTCATCTGAATATTTAAGGCTATAATTTATTGGGGTATCTAATTCTTCATCATTATCATCCATATGATTTGCACTATGAATTTTATGAGCTAAATCAGCTGGATACTGCCCATAACTACAAAATTTACTTTCATCATCCCCAGAATACGATTCAATAGAGGGTTTCATTTGCCCTCTTTTACCATAGCCATCACTGCTACTAACACTATTTAAACTATCATTCGAAGATATCTTATATTCCATTTTGGCGTAAGGCAAAGGACACGTTCTGTTGGAATTATCTGATTTGGGAAAGTTGTATGTGTTTGAATGTGTGTGAGCAGCAGATGCTCTTCTTAATGTGTTCCTCTCTTCTGCTATGCAATGTAATTCTGTGGTAGATCCTGAACCTTGGTCTTCTTGCGCATGAATTCCGGATACTTCTTCCATGACTTTAGCAATCTGGGCTGTAGCAGTAGAAAGCTGCAATCCTATTCGCTTTGAAGAATTTCCAGAATTTTCTGTTGCTGGATGAAAGGTGCTTAGTCCAATTCCTCGTTCTCTGTCCAAGCTCCGGTCTTTTTCAGATCGAGAGCTTTCCAAACTTGTCCTTGATGAAGAAGATCCTGGCAACACTGTAGTATTCAAATATGGTGAAAGTACAGTCATATTCCCAGTATTAAAATTGTCTGACCTGCTGTCCTCATGACGATTAATATCAAAAGCATATTCACTATATAAATTTTGTTTATGTCTCTGTTTATTACGATGAGATGTCTTGGGACTTAAATTGTCAATATTGTCGAAAGTCTCAGATAAATGTTGAGCATCTAATTCTGCTTCTAGTGCTTTTTGCTTTCTGACATGAAGGGATGGCAAGCTTGAACCAGGAGACATAATATTGGCATCCTTATACTTTGCAGGTCTGTTTGCCATAAGGTTTCTCAATGCTGCAGCACTGCCCATAGCAATCATTTTGTGCTTTGAGTGAATTAGGTTCTTAAGCATACTAACTGCTCCCATGTCCCATAATGCTTCTTGGTCTTTAGTGTTTCTTGCTGAAAGATTCCACAAAGTTCCACATGCATTGCTAACTATTGTCAAACTATGAGACTTTAAGTGCTGTAACAAGGTTTGTAAGCAACTGTTTTCTCTCAAGATTTGCCTAAAATGAAAAGAAAACAGTAAAGCAAAAATTATTAAGGTCAATTTAAATAATACATATTAACCAATATATATGAAAATTCTGAGTTTGGGACTTTTATCTCTTTTAAAAAATAACATTTAGATTATTTCATAATAGGTCAAGTAATCTTTGAATTCCAAAAACATCTCATAAATCTTTAGTTGCTACTTTCTTTTTTTTTCCCTAAAGTTATCTTTTGAAATAATCTTGACCTATCAGACAGACTGAAAGAAATTAACAGATCAATATAAATATTCTGTTCTACCATTTCACCTCATTTCCCCAAAGCTTATTTTTCTTGTTTTTAAAAGTGAGTAGTTACTGAATTCACATATAACACTACTTTGAAATTTAAGTAGAATATCTTTCAAAATAATACAACTGACTGTTCCTTTGCCCAGGCCAACGCAAAAAAAAAAGTATGTGTGTACACAGGGTAAGCCAGGGGTTCTTAACCTGGGGAGTGTGAACTTGTTTTTAAAAGTATTTTTAAAGTTATATTTAGATACAATTGTTTTTCTTTGTAATATTATGTATATTTTATTTTATGGATTTAAAAACATTATTTTTAGAAGGGGTCCACAGGCTTTGCCACAAAGGATCATGACAAAAAAAAAAGGGGGGGGGGAGTGTGGTGAACCACCGCTGTGCTAAGCTATTTACATTTATAATGAACCAGAAACACCTGCCCAAGATTCTGTAGTGGAATTGACTCTAGACCTTTTACTCTCTCTGGCCTTAACAAATAAGAACCTGCTGAATGCTATTATTTCCAATGTCAGTGGGCTTCTGACTTGGTTGGTAAAGATCTATTGGCACAGACATCTCCCTCAGTGGCATAGCAAATGAATATGCTGAACCTGGTCTTGGCATTGCTCTAAATGTAGTAAGTTAGAAAAGAGACTGGATAAGAATCTGCCACACCAGCAAGTCTTCTGGCTCCTGTACTCTGCAAGGATATCATTCCTTTTACCTTCCTCCTTCTTTCCTTATTTCTCCAAGTGTATATCAGAGGGATTCTAGGGGCTATTAAAGTGTGAATAACCCTTCTGACATTCTAGCAGTCTCATAACTGGCTATATTCAACAGTTAGGTTAAATAAAATTATAACTAGCAGTAAGAATTTGAGCTATTATCCTCAATAAAATTAACCCTTTCAGCTCCTGGTAAACTTTACTAAGTGTCAGGTGTCCCTTTATCTTGGGTTAATCATTATATTTTTCCTTTTCATATATACTGCATGCTGCAAATGTCTTATTTTTTGAGGGTTGAGGTAGGGAGCTTTAGATCACCTTGTCAAAACTAAATTTAATTTCCTGTTCCCCAGTTCTATGAACATTTGGAATTTTACAATGTCCAGTTAAACAAGTATTAGATAAGTCAACCATTTTCATGAAATTAAGACTACATGTTTACCTAAAATTTTATAGTTTACAAAGCAATTGAAAATATATTATTTAATTGTTACTGAGGCTCACAAAAACTAAATGACTTGCCCAAAGTCATATAGCTAATGGTGGTGGGGCTAGGAGCAAAACTTACATATTCTGACTGCTAATCTTGTGCTTTTTAAAAATGCCATGTCTTGAATAATCACTAATAAATATACTTTGTGCTGGTGTAGTAATATGAATAAGTTAATAGCTATTTGCTCATAAACACATACATTTTGGGTAAGGAATTGAAATTTTATTTAAGTTCATTTTAAAATAAGATATATACATTTGATCATGAAATTAAAATTTTTAAGTTCATTCAGAAATAATGCATATGTATATACACATAATATTTATCTATATACCTGTGTTCCTCATTTGTGGCTATCAAGCTAGACACATTCCGCAATATCCCACCTCCACTCTCAATGATGGCTAAAGTATTTGTTTGGCTCCGGTAAGTTAGTGTGCCAACCAAAAATGCAAGAGCACCATCAACAGCACAGATATCAGCTTTATTTTCAGTGCAATGTGCTGACAAATTCCATAAGGCACTCAGTACGCTTTTGAGGGTGGATTCCTGTAAAGAGATAGAATACATAACATCTAGTCAGATATAAAATTTGTCTCTTAGAGCTTATAATTGTTGTCTTTAGAATGATACTTATTCACATTCCTTTCCCTTTTTAACAAGACATTTAAAACCTTCCGATTTTCCTCTCTGAAATATTCATTTTTGAGAGTCTAAGTAAATTACTAAAGGGAATTAAGAGATCACCAAGTCAGGAATATTCTTATTTTGAAAAATCAACATAAAAATAAAATTATTAAGGTATTTAAAGACCATTGCAATCTAGACATTAAATAGTTCTATAAAGGAATTTCTTGCAAAGGGCTTAAAATTATAAAACAGTGTACAATAATAAATGGGTTTATATAAATTATGAAAGCATTGCTGTCAGGAAAGCAAATGTAAACTGATAAAATCATGATAAAAATGCCATGAGAATAAGCTAAGCTGTAGTACTCATAGCCATGTTCTAAGTATACAAGGATCATGATGAGGCGAAAATTTGTCTAACCTCTGATCTCAGACTTTACTTTTTAACAAATATCAATCCCTCAATAGGGATTTATTAAGCAGCTAGTCATAACATCTAATCAGATATAGTGGGTCAATAAAATTTATTCAGAGCTTATTGTATGCAGTAAACTATGTTGGGAAAGTACAAAATTTAGATAAGACACCACCCCTTTAGACAAGATAATCTCTCAAGAAGCTTACAGCTAAGTAAGGGAATAAAATACCAACAAGGATATTGAGAATACACAAAAGTGCCTGATACCTGCAGGGGAGAGTCACAAACCAAAGCATTACTAGAGATTTAAGGGAAAGATTATTAACAACAACCATGTGGCACTGGAGTTGGTTTTTTAAGATGAGTTGGATTTCAACAGGAAAAGATGGGGAGGGTATTCATGTGAGTATACATGAAAATATAGTATGTCTTTTGAGGGGGCTGCAAGCTATTCAGTTATTGTGTGTGTGTGTGTATGTGTGATGAAAGAAGGCTGGAAAAATAGGGTGGCATTATGTTTTGGAGTGTCCTGAATGGCAGAAATAAGTTCTAAATTTCACTTGGAAGGAGAATCCAAGTTTTAAGCAAACCTTCAGTGTACAAATCAAGAAGAAAAAGCATCTGAAAAATGGATGGGTCAGAGGGTAGAAGAATGCCACATAATGTAAGTTCAATGTGATAAGGAAGATGTGATACAAAACATTAGGAAATGTAAAATGAATAATTGTGATTATATTAAATGAAAAAGGTTTTGCACAAACAAAACTAATGCAACCAAGATAAGAAGAAAAGCAGAAAGCTGGGAAATAATTTTTACAGCAAATGTCTCTGATAAAGGTTTTATTTCTCAAATATATAAAGAACTGAGTCAAATTTATAAAAAATAAGTCATTTCCCAATTGATAAGTGGTCAAAGGATATAAATAGGCAGTTTTCAGACAGAGAAATAAAAACTACCTATAGTAATATGAAAAAATGCTCTGATTAGAGCAATGCAAATTAAAACAACTGTGAGGCACCACCTCACTTCTACCAGATTGGCTCATATGAAAGAAAAATAAAATGATAAATGTTGGATAAGATGTGGGAAAATTGTGAACTGATCTTACCATTCTGGAGAGCAATTAGGAACTAGGCCCAAAGGGCCACTACTAGGTCTGTATCCCAAAAAGAATGAAAAAGGGGGAGGGAAGGGACCTATTTATACAATAGTATTTATGACAGTTCTTTTTGTAGTGGCAAAGAATTGGAAATGGAGGGGATGCTTGTCAATTAGAGAATGACTAAACAAGTTATTATTTATGATTGTGAGGGAATACAACTGTGCTATAAGAAATGACGAGCAGGCGGACTTCAGAAAAACCTGGACTTCTATGATCTGATGTGAAGAGAACAGGACCAGGAGAACATGAGAAACAGTAACAGCAACACTGTATGAAGATCAATTACGAACGAGTCAGCTACTCTCAGCCACACAATGATCCGAGACAATACCAAAGGATTAATGATGAAAAATGCTATCAACATCCAGAGAAAGAACCAATGGAGTCTGAACATAGATTGAAGCATACTATTTTCACTTAATTTTTTTTTCTTTTGGTCTGATTCTTCTTTCACAACATGACTAATGTGGAAATATGTTTTAAATGACTGCACATATATCACCTATATCCAACTGCTTACCATTTTAAGGGAAGGGGAAGAAAGGAGGAAGAAAATTTGGAACATTAAATTTTTAAAAAATGAATGTTAAAAATTGTCTTTACGTGTAATTGGGAAAAAAATAAAATAATACTGTGAAAAAAAATGAATGAGACAAAACAGTTGTTCTCAAAACAGTGCTGTATAACTTTTATAGCAATTGGATATATTCCAAAAGTGTTTACACATTCCATCTGTATATGTTTGTCAGGGAGATGCTTTTTAAAAAAAAAAAGCAAGCTTAGAATATAAAGTTTGTTGGGATGTTTAAAATTTGCCTAGGGATATCCAATGCAGGTATTTGTTGACTGGATAACAATAATGGAGAGTTTTTTGTCTTTCTGGGCAATGTGCTTAGGAAGTGACAAAGAACCTGACTTCCTAATCCTGGTAATACTTACCATGGATTGTACATGACACAGCCAGAAACAATCTAGAAAGCAGTGCTAAAGATTACAAGGTGATGGTATTATATAGTAAGATGTTCTCAAGGGAAGAGGCCCAGGAAACAGAGGGGGGAAGCATGGTAAACATTTGAATAAAGATTAATTGAAGAAACAAGGAGATATTATCACTGGAGGATGATATGTGGAATAAAAGAAGAAACAGATGAGAAGTTCAGGAAATGGATGACAAGCCTGGCAAAAAGTAAAATACAGTAGCAGTGATGGGAGATTCTATTATTTGAACACTCTTTGTGTTGAAAACAGAACGGCTAATCATTTCTTGATTTGTGTTAATGATTTCATCATTTTAAGGGTAAAGGAACCAAACAACTCAATAAGCATTTACTAAGTACAATGCCATATGCCAGGCACTAGGAACACCAAGACACAAATGAAATAGCCCCTGCCATCCAGGAGCTTAGATTTTACTAGGAGTAAATAATACATATACCAAAAATAATACATAAAATATATATAAAGCAATTTTCAAGAAAAAAAGTACTAGGAATGGGAAATGGGAGATCAGGACAGGCAACCTATACAAAGTGATGTAGTGCACCTTTCCAGATTCTGTAAGGCGAAGTGAGAGTATATTTTAAGAATGTGAGACTGTTTTTGCAAGGAGTTGGTTAATGGAATGTTGTGTTTGGGGAAAAGTTAGCAGGCCAGTTTTGATGTAATGTACAATACATGAAGAAGAGAAATGTTATTTCCAAGTCTGGAAAGGTAGGATGATGCCAAATTTTGAAGGGCTTTAAAAGCTAAATAGATGCGTTTATGTTTTGTCCTATCCAAGAGAATCATTGGAGTTTCTTTAGCAGGGCTGTGACATGGTCAGACGTGTGCTTTAGGAATATGAAATTGTAGTTTTGTTGTTGTTGAGTTGTTTTTCAGTTGTATTCGACTCTTGTTAAAGATACTAGAGTGGTCTGCCATTTCCTTTTCCAGCTCTTTTTACAGATGAGGAAACTGAGGCAGAGTGAAGTGACTTAACCAGGGTCACACAGGTAAGTGTCAGAGGACAGATTTGAATTCAGGAAGATGAGTCTTCCTGACTCTAGACCTGGCATTCTATGCCACCTTGCTGCTCCTAGCTTTGTCGAGAGCAGATAAAAGAGAGACTAGAGGCTAAGAGATCAATCAGGAGCCTGTTCAGTCAAGACATAAATGAAGACTCATGGTAAGGTGTTGGCCATTTCAGCAGGGAAAAGAGGACAGATGGGAGATATGTTGTGGTGGTAGAATTGACAAGACTTAGTAATCATAACAATAATAATGACAGCTAACATTTATATGGCATTTGCTATGTGCCAGGCACTATGTTAAGTGCTTTATAATGATCTCATTTTGTCCTCACAACAACCCTGAAAGTTGCTTTTGTTATCCTTATTTTACAGATGAGGAAACAGGGAAATTTAAGTTAAGTGACTTGTCCAGGGTCACATAGCTAGTAAATGTCTGAGGCTAGATTTGAACTCAGGTCTTCATGACTCTGCATGTGGCACTGTATCCACTATGCCACCTACCTGCCCTCAAATGTGGGGTGAGAAAATGAGGAGTTGAGAATGTCTGTTATGTTGTGAGCTTGGCTAATTGGAATGGACAGTGGATATAGGGCAAATAGGAAGATGGAAGATTTGAGGGAAAAGATAATCAGTTAAGATAAAGATCAACAATGGGGTATTTTATTCTCGATCTAATTCTTACCAACTGGGACACATTTGTTATCTGAGTGGAAATGATGGAGATTTTGTGGAAGAAATCATTTCCTTTTATAGCCCGTGATAAGGGAGAGGAAAGCCAAGGAATAGTTTCATAAGCAGTTCTAAAGGTTGAAAGGAAGGCTAAGTAGGAACTTATGGACTAAAATTTTATAGGGAACAAGCCAATCCAACCAGGCTGGGCTCCATAATGAAATTCTGAAATCATAAAAAATGCCAAGTTAGATGAAGAAGAAAAAAGGTTTGTTTTCTGAAGAGAGAGAGATACATCACTCAACAACTATAGATTTAAGAAAAGTATATAGAAGATGGAAGCAAGGGCGAACGGAGAGTGAGGGAGAGAGAATGACTGACCTGGGAATCAGAAAAGATAACTTGATCAATGGACTCTCTGAAAGCCCGAATTTAAATAAAGATGCTACACGATGTATTTCATGAAATCGTAAGTGAAAAATCTATTAGAATAAGAGCACAAAATGATAATATGAAGAATCTACTAATCACCACCTCCTGAAAGAACCCTCAAACGAAAAATTCCCAGTAAGATATCATACCCAAAAGTCAAAGAAAAAATGCTGTAAGCATCTAGACAGAAGCACTGAAATACCAAGGAACCACAGTCATGATTATGTAAGACAATAAATTAGAAGAGATCATGGAATATAATATTCCAAAAGTTTAAGGTGACAGGTTTGTAACCAAGAAATTACTCTGCAAAGCTGAGGATAATCCTAAAAATGAACCTTTAATAGAATTGAGGACTTTCAAGTATTTCCGATGAAAAATACAGAGCTGAGTAGGAATTTTGAAATAGAAACATAAGAGTCCAAAGAAACCTAACCTGGTAAATTTATTTGAGCAACTGGAAGGAACTATACAGTGATGTAGTACTTACATTCTAATAGGGGACAAAGCAACAAGGGTCCCTTCAGAAACTTAATATCTTTAAAGAATACTGAGGGAGTTAAATTAAAAAAAAAAACAACAGAGGACTTGGAGATGGTTGTTTTGTGGGTTTAAAGAGGGAAAAGAAAAGGGATGGTAAAAGAAAGAAAATACTCTATATAGAAGGGAGAAAAGAAGGGGTAGAACTTTTTTTCTCATACTTGGAGTGAGAAGAGTATATAAACATGGTAACAGGATTGGGCATCAGATGAACTTCACTCTTATCTGAAACAGATAACTGAAGATTGAACACATACATAATATACATCAAACTCCAAAGGGTGACAATTGGACATTGGAGGGTTTAAAGGGAAATAGCTGGGTAACAGAGGATAGAGCGCTGTACCTAAAAACTAAGGAAGACCTGAGTTCAAACCTTCCTTTAGACATTTACTAGCTATGTGACTCTGGGCAAATCACTTCACCTCTCTCAACCTTAGTTTCCTAGTCCATAAAACAAAGATAAAAAGAAAACTTACTTCATAGGATTGAAAGGCTAAAATGAGGTAGCACCTGTAAAACACTGTGCAAATCTAAAGTCCTTTATAAATATTAGCTGCTGTTTTGTTGCTGTAAATTCAGGGGAGGGAATAAACACAAATAAAACAAAGGGGGAATATTTCAAAGGGAAGAAGAGAAGAAAAGCAAAGAACTAGAATCCAAGGGCATGCTTCAGACGACCTATTAAATGAATGGGGAATGGCTGAACAAACTGTGGTATCTGAATATACGGAAAATTATTGCATCATAGGAGATTATGAGAGAGACAACTTAAGAGAATCCTAGGTAGAGGATGCAGAGTGAAGCGCTTAGAAACAGAAGGACACTTTATACAAACCCAGCAATTATTGTAAAGAAAAATAGCTCTTAAAGACTGAAGAGATCTAATCGATACAATTGCTCAACCATGTCTCTCCAAGACATATGATAAAGCAAGTTACCCATCTCCTGACAGAGATGATGGTCACAAGTTGTGGAAATACACATTTTTTTTGAGAAGGCCCCTGGGCAGATTAGTTTTGTTTGACTCTGCTTTATCTGTTACAAGAGTTTTTTTTTTTTTTAATTTCTTTTCATTTTTTATTGGAAGTAAGAGCAGAGGGGAAGTCTGGGGGGAATTATCAATAATGATACCAAAAAAGAGGGCCATTTTAACATCTTAAAAAACATACAGAAGGGGCGGCTAGGTGGTGCAGCGAATAGAGCACCAGCCCTGGAGTCAGGAGGACCTGAGTTCAAATCAGGCCTCAGACACTTGACACACTTACTAGCTGTGTGACTTTGGGCAAGTCACTTAACCCCAATTGCTCTCCAAAAAGCAAAAAAATAAAAAATAAGAAAAAATTAAAAAACAAACAGAAGAGAATAGAGGGACATTCAGAAGGAAGCACAGATAAGGAGGACAATGTTGAAAGTAACATGTAGAATTTATTATGTGCTCTTTTTTTTTTGCTTTTTGGAGGGGGAAGGCAGGGCAATTGGGGTTAAGTGACTTGCCCAAGGTCACACAGTTAAGTGTTAAATGTCTGAGGCCAGATTCGAACTCAGGTCCTCCTGACTCCAGGGCTGCTGCTCTATTTATTATGTACTTTTAAAAAAGCAAGTAGCATCATATGGAGAGTCAGTTTCATAATAATGTTCTTTAGGATGTGTTAAATTCAGAATAAAATTTTTTTAAAGAAGAAAAGGTGATGAGAAAAAAAACAGTCAAAAGGGAGAAATTGAAAATACTGAATAAAGGGAAAATATCTCTGAGGGCCTTGGAGTAGATATGGATAGGTGGGGCCTTGGAGTAGAAGTAGATAGTAATCTAAGAGAAAATATGACACATTTCTTCCTAAGATTTCAGGAAAGGATGAGGATACAGTAGGAATGGGATCAGATATACATGGGAATTTGTGCAAGATGGACATTATTTTCTTGGTGAACTATGAAAGAAAATCAAGAGGGACAAATTAATGAGAGCAGGATTAGGGACTGAAGGGGAAACAGGAATGTTTAGAACAATGGTGAGTGGCCTATGGAATACAGAAAATGCTCAGGGTTACTAAGTTACACCAGCGTCAGGGAGAATTTGGACAATAAAACAAGATGGATATAATCAATTATGAAACTTTTTGGCCTGTGGTCAGGAGAAGAGAAAGAAGATATGAAAAATAAAGTGATGAGACCATTTGATGTAAAAGTTGATAAAATCAGGAAAATTGCAAAGGGTAGCTTGCAATAATGACAAGGAAAGCTCTCTTTCCAGTGCTCACTGAAATTAAGTTAAGGAATGTTGTTGTTCATCATGTATGACTCTGTGACCACGTATAGGATTTTCCTGGCATATACTAGAGTGGTTTGCCATTGCCTTTTCCAGTAGGTTAGGGAAACAGAGGTTAAGTGACTTGCCCAGGGTCACACAGCTAGTTTAGGCCACACCTGAAGTCAGGTTTTCCTGACTCTAGGCCCAGTGCTCTATCCACTGAGCCACCTCGCTGCCTGCAGTTAAGGAATATCTAGAAAATAGGCTTTCCTATCAAAAAGAGATAGTTTCTGATATACTTCCTGGGAGTCAGAAGCGTGACTCACTTTTCTCATATTTTCTAGGTACAGCCATCAGTGTTTCAAATTTTGGGAGATGAGAAAGAACTCGAGTGTATCAGACTTTCTTAGTCAATATACTTCCTCTTTTATTTATAATGGATGATAAGAGTGATCCTACTGATGGGATGGGCATGGTGGAAAGTGAAGGGTTTTAGAGAAGGCATTGCCAAAGCTAATTATCCTTCAATGAATCTTCTCAATGTCACAACACTAAGTGTCTAATTGGATACCTTTTTAACTTCCAAAGCACATTCCATTAAAGCTTTTACACTTCCAACTTCACGTAGAGTCTTTTTACTGTTCACATCAGCTCGCCAAGACAGATTCCTTAAAACACTTGCAATGACCTGCAAAATAATCAATGGATTCATTTAAGAACATTTGCTCTTTTACATATCAAACAATCCTTACCAATAAGCATTTACTAAGAATCTACTAGGAACTAGGTACCATGCTAAGCATTTGGAATACAAAGCAAAAAAAGAACAGTCTCAGCCCTAGATGAATTTCACATTCAATTAGGGGACATTTTTTTTTTTTTAATAAAGCAATTGGGGTTAAGTAACTTGCTCAAGGTTACACGGCCAGGTGTTTCTGGGTGGGTGCTAAATGTCTGAGCCCGGGATTCGATCTCCAGGTCTTGACACATTTTGATGGATAGTTATACACAAAATCCATATGAAGTCCATTGGGGGACACTAGCAGTCAGGCTATTAGGAAACGCTTCAGTCAGACGGGGGCACCTGACAAACTTCTGAAAGAAACAAGTGGATTCTAAGAGGAAGAGGAAGGGAAATGCGGAAAGAGCACACTCCAGGCAGCAGGACAGAAGACATGAGACAGGAGACGACGCGCTGTGTCGGGCTAACTGTAAGAAGGGCCGTTTGGCAACGGCAGAGCTCAGGAAAGGGAGTAATGTAAAATAAGGCTGGAAAGTATATTGGGACCAGGGAGGAAGGAAGTTTAAAAAGCTAAACAGAGTAACTTATTATTGATCCTCAAGGCAACAGTAAGTTATCAGAGTTTTAATGAACAGGGGAGTCACATCTAAACAAGTGACCCTTTAATAAGAAGTTACCTGCTGTAAGTCTTCACTTTCAGATTTCAATTGGGCTACAAGAGCTCTCATACAGCCTTTCATAGAGCACAGAGTAGCCTAAAAATAAGCGGAAAAGAAGGTGATCCACAAAATAGGTAACCTCAAGTTGTTTGATGTTTTGCTTTTGGAGATGACATTTCAAATACTATAGTTTAAGTGCCTCATTTTAGTCACACACAAAATTTTGTCTAAGAAGGTATTATAAAACAATTTATGTAACTGGAAGAACATACACCATTCTTTCACTCTGGTTGGATAATAAGTTTCCATTATGTGTCCAAAGCAGTTTCAAGCAAAGAGTTCCAATTTAGCCAATGTGGTAGTGTGTATATTACCAATATATATATACCATATATATATATATATGTATATGCCTGGGTCACCAATACTCTCAGAAGTAAAGTTGGTAGCTTGTATTTTAAAAAAATAGAATCCTACAAATTTTATCTTCTTTGAAGATAAAATCTCGATTGTGTATACCTAGTGGCTTTTAATCAGACACATGGCTGCTGAGTAAAGGGGTAAAAGGAGTGTGATGTGAAAGGTGAATCTCGATTAGTACTGAATGAGTGATATAAAATCAAGAGCAGTAAAAAATAGAAAAACTGCACTGATCCCACGCTAACTCCTTTAAAAAGAGATGAAGTTAAAAAACTGGAAAGGACACACATGTACAAAATTATTTGTAGCAGCTTTTTTTTGTGGCGGCAAAAAACTGGAGATTGGGGGGATGCCCATCAATTGCAGAATGGCAGAACAAGTTGCAGTTTATGAGTGTAATGGAATACTACTGTGCTATAAGAAATCACAAGCAGGCAGATTTCAGAAAAACATGGAGAGACTTACATGAACTGATGCAAAGTGAAATGAGTAGAACCAGGAGAACATGGTACACAGTAACTGCAGCATTGTGTGATGATCAACTATGATTGACTTAATTCTTCTCAGCAATACAATGATCCAAGACAATTCCAAAAGACTCATGATGGAAAATGCTATCCACATCCAGAGAAAGAACTGATGGAGTCTGAATGCAGATCGAAGCATACTATTTTCACTTTATTTTTTTCATTGTTTTTTCCTTTTGCAAACTGTAATTGTTTTGCCAACTGTTTCTTCTTTCACAATATGACTAATATGGAAATAGGTTTTACATGATTATACATATATAACCTATATCAAAATTGCTTACCATCTTAGAGAGGAGTGAGGGGGAAAATTTGGAATTCAAAATTTTATAAAAAGTAAAAGTTAAAAATTGTCTTTACATGTAATTGGAAAAAATAAAATACGACAAAAAAAAAAAAAGAAAAAAAAAACAGATGAAGTAAAAGCCTACCTTGTTTGCTACATCTCCAAAAGTCAAGTTTGTCAGAGCCATTCCAGCATATCGTCTTAATGTAACACTGTAGTGGTCATTAGTAAGCCCATACATTTCACAGTCTACTTGTAATAATTCTGCAATGGCCTGTAGTCCCCCTATTTTAAGAGAGTGAGAATCGAAGTATTTATTTCAAATGAAAAGTGATTATTTAGTACTAGAGTTTCATCATTATAATCAGAAGGGAAATCTCAAATAATGAAAATACACTCTAAAATTTTTCATTAGAATTACAAACAAAAATATTTAGAACTAGAAGGTACCTTAGAGGTCTGATAGTCTAACCCCCTCATTTTACAGATGAGGAAACTAATATTAAGGGACTCATCTAAGGTCACACAGTAAGTAGCAAAGCCAGTATTAAGAGCCAGATCTGACTCCAAAACTAATGTTCTTTCCAAGGACATGGCTAAAGAATTAGTTTAAATGCAAGAAATACCAGGTGAAAATAAAATGAATATTTTTCTGAACAAAGTTAAATATTAAATCCCTAAGGAACAAAGTTAGGTTCAGATACATTTAACAATTTTTACGTATGATCTGAAGGGAAGAATGCCTAGGGAAATCTGAGTATTCAGAAAATGCAGTGCTTTTCTGGGTCAGAGAAAAGGCAACAAGAAAAAAATTACAGGATGATTTTTTAAGGCTTAAAGAATGAGAAGAAAAGGTTAATGCAATGAAGAAAATAAATACAAACTCTGCTCATATGTATGATAGCTTCAGTGTTTTCAGTTATATCCCGAGAAAGAGACTTAGGAGTCCCTGTTGTTCCATGAAGGAAATGAATTCACTATATTATTGAGGCCAAAGACAAAATCGAGAAGGTATGGGTTAAACATCTTAAGTTCTTTCAGTCGATCTTGAAATGTCATAAACTCTAGGTCATTCTCCATAGGCAACATGGAATAATGGATTTAGACCAAGAATTCTGTATGAATTCTGGCTCTTGTCATTCATTGCTTTGGTGACCTTGGGCAAATAACCCAGCCTCTCTGGGCCTGCTTCCTCATCTGTAAAAGGAAGGAGTTGAAAGAGATGACCTCGAAGGTCCCTTCAAGTCACTCAGGTTTGCAGCCTAGGAGTTATTCTTGATTCTCTGTTCTTCTGCATTCCCTATAACCGATCAGCTGCCAAGTACTATTGATTCCATCTTAATAATATCTTTTATATTCTTATCTTCTTCCATTTAAATAGCCATGATTAGTTTAAGCCTTCATCAATTCTTGTGCACATTGTTGCAATAACATCCTAAACCAGGGATGGGGAAACTTTAGCCTTGAGGTCACTACTAGGTGCTCACGTGTGGCCGCCCTCTGACTAAATACAAACTTCAAAGAACAAATCCCTTTAATAAAAGAATTTCTTCTGTAAAATCTGGACTCAGTAAAAAGGCTGCACCCAAGGACCTCGAAGGTCACATGTGGCCTTGAGGCTGCAGGTTCCCCACCCCTGTATGATCTTGTCTTTGGTCCAGAAGTCTTCAAACTTTTTTGATCATGCATCCTTAGTAGTAAACAATTTTTGAGAATATTTCCATCCACGTATTTTCTTATTTACATATTTTATGCATGCACTATTATTACTAATAATTATGTATATTATAAGAAACAAAAACATTTTTAAAGGATAAGGTAAAGATGAAATAATATTTGATCCTAGAATCAACAGGGAACCACTAAAGCTTACTGAATAAGGGAATCACACAGTCAGATTTGTGTTTTTGGAAAATCATTTTGATGGTTATGTGGCAGAATGAACAAAGAGACCAATTAGAATGCTCTTTCAATATGCCAAGTGAGAAGTGAAGAGGGCCTAAACTAGAATGGTGGATATATGAATGAAGAAAGTGTGGTGGTAGAAATGAGAAGACAGGGAAGCTGACTGATTATGTTGGGTAAGGAACAGTCATGGATACTATGTAGGGAAGGGTGGGGCAGGGAATTGTGCCTAAGAAGCTGCTACTACTGGTACCTGGGTCTAACTAGTGGTGGGAGAACAGAGCGGGGGGAGTGTTGAGCTAATAGATTAATAGATAAAAGAGATGGGGTAGTTGTATTGATCATTTCAGTATTTCCCCACCCTCGCTTCCCTCACTTTCCCTAGTTATTCACTTTGATGGTGGTTTCCAGGGGCTGGATCTCAAAGCACTCAAAGCCTCCTCCCTTGCTGGACAATTCACCAACCTGAGTCTCAGCTAGGACAGCTGGTTCAGGTACACTGTCATTTTTAAAATGTCATTCAAAACCAAACAGTTCTCTTTCTATTCACACAAAAAATAAGACTTGCTTAAAGCTGGTAAGGCCTTCTTCAGGAGACCTCCCCTAAGACAGCTGGCAGATGAAGCTCATTAGCATTACAAAGATATCCAGACCCAAGAAGGGAAATGCATTGCTATTTCTTCTGAATTTACCTTTGCTGGGGAGGGAAAAATCTCTTTTGATATCTGCCTTCCCCCTCTCTTTACCCCCCCCCACCAAAAAAAAAAAACAACTGAATCCCTCCAGGCTGCTTTGAAGGTAAGCTGAGTTCTGAAGAGCTCTATTAGAAGAATTTTGAAAAAGTCTAAATTAATAGGCCGAAAGGTCTAAAAGACAATTTGATAACAATTTTCTTGAAAGTACAGTTCTTCAGGACACAAAACACACACTAGTCTCTGATAGCAGAATGACTACAGACATTCTCTCTTAATGGGGTTGGGGAGGGGGTTGTCTCCAATGGTAATGGAGTTTCCTCCCCATGAGTTCCCTATCTATAACAGTGAAATCATAGGTTTAGAGCAAATTTTTAAAAGTATGGGGGAACATGTAAGGCTGTGTTCCCCATCACTGGGATACAAGGAAGAAAAGACAAGACTGACAAATGTCCTCAGCACGTCACATAGCTCATTTTAGACCTTTATCACATTCCAATTTTCTGTCTTGCAGAAACCACATCAGGTACATCATAGTTTAATCTTTGGCTCTCTGTCTTAGAAAACTAACCACCAAAAAATCAGTTTCTGTGGAAAAAAACCTTGTTATAAGTTCCGAATGAAGACTGAATGAATTAACTTTTGGGAGCTTGGAACTGTCTTACTTGCTTTGGAATAACCATACAATCATTCCAATGATGGTCCTTAATGAACACTTACTGCTGAATATGTTATTTGTGGAAAAAGAAGGAATACAACCTCTCTCTTTTAATATAAGCTTTAGAAATAGAACTTTAAAGATTATTTTGTAGTATGACACAATTGCATTTTATGTGTGTGGGCATATGAGTGTGCGTCTGTGCATGTGTGTGTGCGCGTAAGAAACAAAAACTCTGTTTTTACACTTTGAGAGCTTTTATCATCTCCCTGATATGGGGATTTCTTCTTTTGTGAGGAGAGTGATCCATTTATATTTATGTAATTCTTGTGCAGGTTCCTTCATGGATTCTTTACATAGGTGTTATTCAATGAATTGAAGAACTTCTAGGTCTTTTACATTTCTACTTTTTATATCTTTTAAAACATAAATATATCTATTTCTCTGTGTGCACAGAAATATGCCAAGCTTTTACATAACTAACACTTTTGTTAGTATTTTTGTTAACATGTAACTTCTAAAACATTCTTACTTAAAATAATACCAAATTATAACATGGTATTTTAGGGAGTCAGTAATTCTCTCTATTCAAAAGGTTTGAACTCCTGCCCACCTTGCTATATATTCCAGGATCAATTTAACAGTTCAATAAATGATACAAAAACACAGCATGAGATTCTTCTGATTTATGGCAAGTACAAATGTGGCTTGGGAGTCAAATATTGGGGGCTGCACTGGATTAGGATAAGTGATGAGTTATGATGAGTTCACTAAGAACAAAGTAGAGCACAGGGTATTGGTACAGTTACACTGAAAAGAGAACCCGTACACACCGCTATTGTTCTTGGGTAGACCCTCATTACCTCTTGTCTGGATGACTGCAATAATCTCCTAACTGGCTGTCCTTCCCAAAATCTTTCCTCACTTCAGCTGCTCACGTGATTTTCCTAGATAACAAGTCTGACAACGTGACTCCCTTATTCCGTAAACCCCAATGGCTCCCTATGGCAGCTATGATCAAATATAAACTTTATTTGACTTTTAAATGAAGCCCTTCATAGCCTGGTTCAGCCTACTCTTCAGCTTTTAACACAGTACTCCTTTTCTTTACGCACTAGAGTCCAGCAAAACTGGCTTTCACATGATTAGAAGTAGCTAGGCAGGATAATGGACAGTCAAGAAGCATTTATTAAGTGCTTACTACACGACATATGCTGACTATGCAAAGTACATAAAAACAGTCTCCTGGCTTCCGGCCCTCAAAGAGCTTATATTCTAAAGTTGAAAGATAATACATAAAAGGAGCTGAAAAAAGTTGAAAAAAAAAAAGGTGTGGGTGGGTTTGGTGAGACAGGGAAGGGAAGCTACCCACACTCCAGGTTTGGTGGTGAAGTCCAGACAATGAAGGGTAGCTCCTACGGTCTCTTCCTCTAAACAGATTCTAGGAGGGACTCACCAATAAGAGAAGGGGGCTGCAGGGGCAAAGGGAGAAGGTAACTGAAAAATGGTGGCAAAGTCCAGAGTGTGAAGCCTGGCTCGTCAGAGACCTTCCTCAAAATGGAGATTTCCTCAAGAAGACTGGAATTCAAATCCTGCACACACTTACAAGTTGTGTGTCCTGGGGCAAATCTCTTAACTTCATTCAGTTAAAGGAGTATAATAACAGCACTTACCTCACAGAGTTGTAATGAGGATCAAACACGAAAATGTATGTAAAGTGCTCTGTAAATCTTAAAGTGATATCTAAGCATTAACTATTGTTATCATTATTCCTTATATACAGAACGTCACCTTGCGTCTCTGGGCCTTTGCACAAGCTGCCCCCAGGCCTGGAATCCACTCCCCTCTTCACCTCTGCTTCTTACAAGGCCACACTTCCTTCAAGACTGAGCTCCAGGGCTGCCTTCTACAAGAAACCTCTTTGTGCTTCACCCCCAATAATCTGTTCTGTACAATTCATACACATGCACGCTGTCTTTCCCAAGGAGACTGTGAACTCTTAAACGGCAGGGGCTGTTTCACTTTTGTCTGTGCCTCCATTATTTAGCACAGTACATAGCATATAGCAGCCTAATAAATATGATGATCGATGTTCCAGCGTGTATACCAAAAAGGGAAATCTAGGTGACATCAACTGGTTTATCATGATGTACCTTATAAATAAAATAAAGTCATAATGTGAAGGGGCCCCTGGAAGTTGTTTTCTTGAGTTGCTCTATTATCCAGAGATGACTCCCCCCCCCCCCCGACCTAACTTAAGAGTAATCTTTTGCAATTGATCTCTATTAAACTCTCAGTGCCCTTGAAGCCTAGTCAACTCCAATCCTGGCTCCAGCCAGCCTAACCCAAACTGATAAACTGTGCAGCCGGGACCCTTCAGATAAACAGAACATCCTCCTCCTCCATGGTCCAATGTTCCCAGGCCTTCCTCCTTCCTCTCCCCTGCCACTTCCTTTCTCCTCCCATGTCACCCCAATTTGGGAGGGTATTGCCCTCTATCCTCCCATGAGACATCCCCTTTTTTCCTATACTCCGTAAAAATCCAAGGCATCATCTGTGGGGTGGGAGCCTTGATATAAGGAGCTCCCACATGTGTGTGCCTTTCTCTTGTAATAAACCTCCATCTTGTAGAGTCATGACTTTTGGTTAGGAATAACATATACCTAAATAAAAACTGCTATATTAAAAACAACAATTTTAAATATATATATTATGTGTATATATATACAAACACACCACACACATAATATATATATATATATATATATATATATATATATATATATGATATACACATATTTTACTGAGAACGCATTATGATAAAATAAAGGACTCTCAATGAAGGGCGTTCTTTTGAATCATGGAAGTGAATTTTTCTTAATCAAATTAATATTGAATGTATTTATACATCAAGTATTTTCCTTCCTAAATGTATCAAGCTACTTATCATGAAAATAGTAAAGAACTAAAGCCAAATGACGTAGTCCTGGCATTTCTTCATAAGCAGAGTTAATGAGACAAGACAGACCATAAGCCCTGGAAACAAAATCTTGTCTGCATATTTGTACAAGGTAAACGACTTAATTTTCTTGACCACCTACTTCACCACTAAATGTCCTATTATGGCAGTGAGGGCACGATATATTACTGTATTTTTTTAAGCTTCTGAGAATGCAATTTCAAACTGAGTGACAATTTTGGTGATTTGGAAGCCATTATCTGTTAGAAACTACACTGAGATAAGATGTAGTAGCTGGTAAGAGAAGTCAGTAGCAGCTTTGTATTATTTAATATATCTGAAGTCTAAAGAGGAGTCAACATTTTCCTGTGACTTCTTCAGCCATATTAAGAAACATTTTTGTCTTACCAAGTTCATTCATTGCATGCCTGTGTTCTTCATCAAATGAAAGCTTCATTAGAACACACACAGCAGGGCAGATCTGATGTTCAACAGGAGCTGGCACTGTGAAACAAGAAAATGAATGTGAAAAATAAAGCTTTAGTATACCAAAAAGGATCAGAAGCAATCAAGTTAAAAATCAATCCTTCAAAAGCACTTTCAAGGTTAACTTTATAAAAATACCTGGCTTCATAAAAAAAGTTTATCACTACCCTGCCTTTGGCAAAAGATGTAGATTAGTTACTGTCATGTCAATAATCTAAAAGAAACTTTCAGAAGGCATTAAATGGCAATTATTTTTTGGAGGGGGGAGGGCAGGGAAATGGGGGTTAATTGACTTGCCCAAGGTCACACGGCTAGTAAATGTTAAGTGTCTGAGGTCACATTTGAACTCAGGTCCTCCTGACTTCAGGGCCGGTGCTCTATTCACGGCACCACCTAGCTGCCCGCATGGCAAGTTATTTGTAAAAAAAAAGTTCAAGACATTTCTGTAAAAAAATTGTTCACACTGGATTTGCTTAATGTAATTTACTTCTTAAAAATGTTTTTGAATATTATATTGTTGGTAAGCATGTAAGAATGAATGGCTATTAACTCTTTGAAAGTAACCTACAAACGAGACTGTACACAAAAAAAGCAAATAGAAATATAATCAATAACTAATCTGTGAGTAATAAAGTATTCCAAGACCAAATAATGCTGCGAAAAAGATATACACAGACATGTCGTATTTCTACATTATCAAAAATATAAAATATATTTTAAAAAAAACACAGGAAAGAGAAAGTATCTGTAGAAATAAGGATGAGAAAGCCATCCTTAGTGCATCAGTTATTGCAGATCAATTGACAATATTTATTAAAAAAAATGAAATAACACCACTAAATAACACAGGATGGTACTCATCGCCCTGTGAAAGGTTTTAGTTTTGTATCATCTTGACAACAGTCATAAACATATTGTAGGAGCTCAAAAAGAATCAATACTTTTTATGACTTTCCTAATAATTAAGTACTTCATCTTGGATTTCTTTCTTAGCTACATATCAAGATTCATACACAGCCTTGTAGTTTAATAGAATCTATTAAACTTGTACATATGTGCTATTTATTAATAGACCTTTGTGCCTCCTGCTGCTCTGTAAATTAGGAAGTTAAGGGAGAACAGAAATATTGCTTGCATTTGAGTTCCCTTGAATATTAATGAGAACCAAAATTAAAAAAAATTTTGTTGGAGAGATGAAGAAACAGAGGGGAATGTGACTTGGTCACGCAGCTAGTGTCAGAGCGGTGGTTCATACTGAGGTATTCTTGACTCCAAATCTAGCATTCTAACATACCACGCTGCTTCAGTGGAGAGATTCAGCTGCAATGCTGGGCTTATATCCGGAGAATAAAAAGCCTTATCATTAATGTTTCTGTTCCTCAATTACTTTTTAAAAGTTTGTTCGAGGGGCAGCCAGGCAGCACAGCGAGTAAGAGCACCGGCTCCACTGTCGGGATGACTTGTGGATCGAATCCGGGCTCAGACACTTAGCACCCACCCAGAAACACCTGACTGTGTAACCTTGAGCAAGTTACTTAACCCCAATTGCTTAGGGGCGGCCAGGTGGCTCAGCGAGTAAGATCACCAGCCCCAGTGTTGGGATGATCTGGGGTTCGAATCCCAGGCTCAGATACTTAGCACCACACCCAGAAATAACTGGCCATGTAACCTTGAGCAAGTTACTTAACCTGATTGCTTTAAAAAAAAAAGTTTGTTCAATTGTTGGCAACTAAATTTTTGGCTATTATCTCCTTTACAGTGGCCTAAAAATATGGTTTAAAAACAAAGACCATTTCTAAAATGAACACAATGTTTTTCTTTTATGTCAGATTCATTAGGAAAAAATAAACTCTGATATGAGCTTCGAGTGAGTTGAATAGTAGGTAAGGTAAAAAAAATTAAGCTAGTTTTTTCTAATGTTTTCTCTGTAATATGAATTATTATTATTACTTGGATTCTTGTCCTGATCCATGCCTTGCTCGTGGGCTTCTTGCCATTCCCAACAGGTTTCACAGTAAGCTCGGATCTGTTCCAAAAGATGAAGGACACGGATTTCACGCCTGCCTCGCTTGTCATCAGGTTGTGAATGAATGATGTTATGGAGGGCGGCACTGGCCCTGGCACGAGCTTCTTTACTTCCTCTGGAATTTCCCAACAATACAGAGTCTTTGTCATTGCCATGTAAAAGCTGGATAAGGAGAGGAAGACATCCAGACTGTCGCATGGATATGCAGCTGTCTTGGGAGCTAGACATAGCTAGCAAAGTTCGTGACATGTCATCCTTATCATGAGTACCAAGCATTGACAATAATGAATAAACCATTTCCACCTGTGGGACAAATAAGTTTAGAAAAAAATTACGATTTTTATATTGAAAGACAAAATCTAATCAAGTAATGAATGGGATAGCTTCTGTAACCACACTTTTTACTACTTTTCAGGATGTAGAATTGAGTATCATTTTGCAAAACACATTTGTTACTAACATTTGTTTCTGACATATTATGGCAAATAATTGGTGGCTGTGATTACCATTAAGTATTTCAATAAACAGTAGGTTCATTACAGTGGATTCCACAATCCTAAATATCCAGAATTTATAGCAGTTAATACCTGTTAAATACTTGTACTTAATCACTGGTTGTTCTTTATCAGATTCCAATTATACTGAAGTATTTTCTTTTATACATATAGGAAGTATCACAGAGCAATCAAGCCATATGTTAAAAAATGTTATGATTTTATAAACCTAACTAATAAAAAAAGTACAATTAGTATCTGCTGGATTTTTATTTTGTTTTCAATGGCTTCAGGGCTCTGAGGTGTTTTGTAGTAGAAGGTTATCTTGAAAGGGATTTATAGGCTTAGATTATCTGACATTTCCTTTATTCAGATCATATCCTATTTCCTTATGGATTTTAATCAGAAATCACCTTGTTAATACTTTAAACTCAAATTGGAATTTGAAAAAGCCCAGTGTGTGAGAAATGGAAAATAATTTTTAAAAATAGTTATTACCAAACAGTTAAGTAAACCAATAGGTAAGGGACCCCTGATCACAAAAGAGCAGCTATTTATGTCATTACTTTGTCATCAATAGTAATGCTCTAATGAAGAGCCATTGTGAGCACCTGCTGACCCTAGACCTTTTCCCTAGATACTGCTCTCCCCCAGGCCTTCTCTCTAAGACTTCATGGTCAGTTCGGTACTAGAAAGCATAGGAATCCAGCCTGATAAAGGTGACTATAAAGCAAATGACTCTGGAAATGACTCCAAGATATGCCACTATAGTCTTTTATACAATGATATATTAGATACAGGCTAGTACTTTGATATGGTAGCCACATTAGGAGATCAAATTGCCAAAAGTAACATTCTAACCATATTATTTGAGCCTTGTTAAGAACTATATGGGAAGAAAAATTCAGTTAATTATTGGACAACAGGTTATCTAGAATAAATGGAACGAATGCTTGGTGAAGAGACATTTACTGCTAACCTGACTAAAGCAAGGAAACTGGGAGAAGGGCAATCTACTTAATTTCATTTAGAATACACTAAACAAAAATACGTAAAAGAAGTAATGGCAAAAAATCATTAGCTCAATCTAACTGACGGACACTAAAAGGTAGAACTCATCAAAAGAATGCAATACTCTTTCATTTATCTTAGTTCTTAATATACCTTAACATTTGAACTGAGGATAATACTTCAGAAAATGGGAGTATTGTAAAACAGGAATTACTAGGTTATTTTTTCCCCTATAAAGTAGTAGTACCAAATTAACATTCAACACATGAATATTAATTTTTCCTCCTGTTGTCAGAATTAATTGTTAGATTCTAAGATAAAAATGTAAAGGGCTGATTGATTACTCTTTCAGTTCCCAAACAAATATAAATAGACTTAAGAATATTCCTAGTAAACAATAAATTCCAAATAAAAATCTCTACAGGAATATAATTGAACAATACTTTTCTGTCTTGGAAACCTAATTAGCAAAGTACAAAATTTAGTGAAACATTTTTCAAATATTTTGATTTCTGAGAAAATAATGCTTTTTTGCTCTTCTTAAATGAAAACAAATTATTTCTCTTGTTTTTCATAAGTACTATAAGCCACAACTTGTAGAGGACAAAAATCTACTATTCTTTGCAAATGATGAAATATTTTTAGATTGAGTGGAAATAGGGTATTATGCTAGCATACATAAATTTTAGTCTTGTACACATATTGGGAGGGATGGAAGAAAGGAAGGAAAGACTAAACAAGCATTTATTAAGCTCTTTCTATGTGCACTAAATGAAGTTAAATTTATTTATTTTTTCATTTTGGTAGTAAAAGAAAAAGTCTGTTAATACAGTATCTTTGCAATATATAATTGCTAATTTCCCTTAGTTTATGTTTTCGATAAAAAGTCAGTTCTTTTCAAGAATATAGTAACAGCATGATATAGAACCCTAAACTAGCTTATTCCAGAGTACTTTTTATGTGTATAAAGATCATTCAATTAATAAACTATAGACACTCAGAATAACACTGCCCTTAGCCAATTTTGTTTACAAGCAATAATGTTGCTAATATATTTTAAATAAATCCTACTGTAACATTATGCAAAATCCTAGTAAATCATATTGCTGGTAGCTATCTATCAGCCCTCTCCCCAGAGAAACCCTGTATTTTCTGACTGGTAGAGATGATAAGTTCAGGCAATCAGAAAACTATAAAATTAGTGTTCTGCAAAAAAAAAAGAAAAAGAGAGCAAAAGGAGAATTTCCTTGGATAGATAGTTGGATAGAATCTCATTTCTCTCTTATTTTAGTATTTTATAGTTCAAATTTTGCCTTCTGGGAATATATTTACTATTCATACCATTGTTCTTATTGAACTACTAGCCCCATTCCTGTTATTATTTTTCTTAAGTCATGTTTCTGCAGAATAATTAACATTAGGTGTGGTATGTGCCTGTACTGGTAGAAGAAGTGAAGTTGTTGTATTAGTAAGAATGTAGTGTTAGCAACCTGTGGTTTGCAATCTTCGGTTACCTTGGTACCCAGATGACTTGTCAGCCTTCGAGGAACAGAATAAGTACTAGTAGCACTCATAACACTGGCTGTTTCATGATCCACTTGTGCCATAGAACCCTACAAATTAAAAAAGTTATCAGCTAGTATCCCAAACAATAAGACACAAAACTTGCGCATATACTTAAGCCCTAAGAATAAATCACATCACTTGCGATCTTAAATATCTCTACAGTATATTTGTATGTAGATGCTCAAAAAAGGTAAGATTTGCTCCAACATAAATTCTACTCAATAACTCAAACACAGGAGAGAATGCAAAGGACAGTTAAAATCTATGAGGTGGTAGTAAAAGTATAGCCATCCACCATAAAACTAATTCTAGGTCCATTTTTCAAAGTATTCAAAAGAACACTATTATCAGTGAAAATGCTATGGTAGAGTATAGTTACTTTCTAGAATCTAATACCACAAAATTCCAAAAGAAATTATTTTAAAAATCACAAGATATAAAACAAATTTAAATTAAGTGCAAGTAGATTTACAGAATGCAATGAAAACGGTCAGATTCTGAAATGTAAGCTATCAGAAAAAAACTAATGATATAACTAATTCATATTTTCAGAACAGACACAATTAACTTGTCTTACCACCTTTGCTCTAAATATAACTAAGATTTTAAATCAAAAAAAAAAAAAACAACCAACAGTCCAATGCATCGTTTGTCAGATTTATGATAGCAGACCATCCATCTATATTTGCACTTATGATAGAGGAATAAAACAGAAGTAGTTATGAGCCAAGAGTGAGGGGAACATATGAAATAAAAATCTCTAATACCTCTTGAGATTGCTTTTGCCAAAAAGCCTTGATAACATCCATTCTTTTTGATAGATGATGTATGTATGTATGTATGTGCCTATCTATCCATATACATACACGTGATAGGAAATACTCCCCCTTTTACAGAGGGAGGAAAGGGAAAATACCTTCTCTTTCTATAGTAGCAGAAATATGCTATGAAATTCTGACATGCTAGTAAGAAAGGTCAAATACAAGAAAAGAATACTCTCAAACAGCAATTTTTCTTTCAATTCTCTCTGAAAGGATACCTTTTAAAAGACTACTATTCTCTAATGTTTGGGTGGTCATGATCAGACTGACCCTGAAGCATAATTAGAGTATGGGTTGGTTAATGTCCAGTATCGCAGCAAGAGCATTAATTATGACCCAACTTTTAGGATGAATGATTCTTAACTCGATGAAGATTTCTGGCAAATAAGATAGACAACAAAGCTATATTACCTTTTTGTGTAAAAGATACTTAAAAACAACTTCCTTATCAACTTTGAAAGACTTAAGAACTCTAGTCAATGCAATGACCACCATGATTCCAGAGGACAGACAAGAAAGCATGTTATCTACCTCCTGAGAGAAAAGTGATGGACTCAAAAGTCATAATAAGCCATACATTTTTGACATGGCCAATAAGGGATTTTGTTTTGCTTAACTATGTGTAAAGGTTACAAGATTTTTTTTCTGTTTCTTCTTTCTTTTGGGAGGAGTGTCTTTTTTTCCCCTCTTCAAGTGGGAAGGTAGCTGGAAGGGAGAAGGAAGGTAGGGAAAGGGCAGTCAAAAGGAAAAAGAACATTAAAAAAAAAACAAAAAAAGAAGAGAACAAAGGAAATCTAGAAAGAATAACAGAGGAATCAGTTTTGAAAGTTATATGATGAATTTAATATATTTGCTTTTTGGAAGGCAACTGGGGTTAAGTGACCTGTCCAAGGTCACATGGCTAGTTTTTGTATTAAGTGTCTGAAGATGGATTTGAACTCAGGTCCTCCTGACTCCAGGGCTGGTGCTCGGTTCACTGTGCCACCTAACCGCCCCTTAATAAATATTTTAAAAGAAAATCAAGCTACACTTAACGGAGATTTGCAGTTTTCATGTTAATTCCAAATTAAAATAAAAAAAAAAACTCCCTTAAATCTTAATATCACTACAAAATAAGTCCCACTACTACTATTCATAGAAAAGTTCTGGGTACTGTTAAGAGACTCCCTAAACTTGTCATTCTGAGTTACACCATTTTCCAGAAACACTGGACTCAGAAGCATGTACAAGGCCCTGAATGTGTCAAGGATGGAGCCAACCCTCTCTCATCCCCCCTACCCCCCCACCTGCCACATACACCCCCAGCCCCAGATGACATAATTTGGGCATCAAGAAAGGCACCAGACAGTCTACACTAGGTTTGTGCAGCTGGGACTCTTGTAGATAAGGAGACTATCATATTTTTTCTCAAGGTAAAAGAATGTGGCTTTTGCCACTGCCTTGCTCTTCCCCTTTGGGTGGGATTTTTTCCTTTTCCTATCTTTAACGCACCTTTCCCCTCCGAAGCCATGCCCTTTTAGGTGGAGACTTCTGGTATCTCTTCCTTCCTCTGTCCTGCTGTCATAAATATGCAAACTTCTATATGAATTGTGAACTCTTTGGGTTCCATAAGCATGTTCATTTCCCTTGTAATAAACCTCGTTTCCACATAAGTTTTGTGAAATTGTGACTGCTTGTGGAAAGTACCACTAATAAAGTTGTGAGATCTACTGATCTAATTTATTGAAATGGTGGCATCTATACCCTGGAGGAAAATTTACTGACTTTTAAAATCTTTGTTGAAATTCAAATTAGGTGTTAATCAGACATTCTAAAAGTTTAGTCCCCCAATTATGTTCTTATACAGTTTTAGTTTCTTAAAACTGCAGCACAGGAACCTGTTTGCATGTGTCTTCTTTTCTCAATCTTTAATTAGAAAGAGATGAGAAAATAAAGGAATGTCACAACTAACAAAATACTTGGATGAATTTCAGAAAGTCAAGTTGATTTGACAAAACGAGACACAGGTTACCGTTTGGCTACCAACTAGATGTGTGACCCTGGAAAAGCTTGACCTCTACGGTGATTGGTCTCTCAAAACCGTTACAGTTCTAAAATTTCCCAACACTACTTCTTTACATCACTGTTGAACTACCTGCAACACAAATTTGGAACTAATGTTTAAGATACTATCTGAGTAGCTATTAAAAAACAAAACAAAACACAAACCACCTTTAGCCTAACAGAGAGGAAAGTATTAGTTAATAATTAGTTGTGTTTAAAAGATCTTTGAGATCTATTAATATATTTTTAAAGTACAGCTACTCTGAAAACAAAAAACCAACACAAATGCAATAACTTATCCAAGTGGGATTCAATAAACTTGAATTTCTGATAGAAAATTCCAAATAAATCCTTTTAGCTTTGCCCTCTCCACTTTAGGGATTAATTTTTATAATCTATTTAGTTATTTAAAATCTGATTATAAACTCTGCACACCTAATCAGATTATTTTATAATCTCATGTTCTTTTTGTTTTCTAATTCTAGTACGGTGGCCAATTCCATTGGGATAAAGATTCTAAAAATTAGGAACCTCAACACCCAATACCCTGAAAACATTTAATTTGTGAAATGCCTTCAATTTCTTTTTCTTCTACTATTGTATTTCTAGACCTATACTGAATAAAAGTGGAGAGAATCTTCTTCCCTTTATTTTTGTATTTATACTAGGAAAGTCTGTAGTGTCCTTCTATCGCAAATGATGCTAGCTTTGGGTTTTTAGATAAAGACTTTTAAAATATATATATACATATATGGCCCTTATTTGCCTATGCTTCTTAAGATGACTATAGTGACTGATATGTGTCTGTATGTGTGTGTGTGTGGTTTTCTTTTTAATATGATTCTGTGATTATCAACTGTTTTCCTATGTTGAGCCAACCTTATATCCCTGACATAATTTCAAATTAGTCAAAGTGACTTTTAAAAAATAAATTGCTGTAATCTTTTTGTTAGGATATTATTTGAATTTATTATATATAAATTATATTAAACTGTTCTTACTATATACCCCTGACTGTTCAATTGTTTCAGTCATGCCTGACTCTTGGTAACCCCATCTGGGGTTTTCTTGGCAATGATAAGGGAGAGGGCTTGTCATTTTCTTCTCTGGTTCATTTCATAGATGAGGAAACTGAAGCAGAGCTAAATGACTTTTCCAGGATCACAAAGCTGTCTAAAGTGTCTAAGGACAAATTTGAACCCAGGAAGATGAGTCTTCCTGACTCCAAGTCCAGCAGTCTATCCATTGAGCCACCTAGCTGCCCCTAACTGTTATCAATGAATAATTTAGGGGTCTGATACTTGTGGAGGCTCAGCATGCCCCTCAGGATTCCCTAGAACACCAAAAAAATAGCAGCTGCCTTTGGGGATCCAGTCTCCCAGGGTGGGTTGGGATTGGGAGAATAACCCCAGAATTTTTTCTTAGCAGTTGTATGCTAGCAAAACCAAGAACCTAAAGGAAACAAATGGTTACATGAAAATATACAAAAAATCCAAAATAACAAAACAGGTTTTGAGCAGCCTCATCTCGGAAAAGAAGAAAATCTGGTCTAGACTGATTTACAGGCAAATTTTACAGCTTCCTCAACCAATTTGAATACATAACCTGTGAAATGTCAACCCATTTCATTCAATTGAGTGAGGACTTGCCTAAAACCTAGTATAAACCTTTGATTCACTAATTCCACAGAGATGTCTAGGTTTTGTTCACACCTTGTTAAGACTTCTGACTGATCAACTCAATGGAGGCATTATGTCTGACTAAGGTATCAGGGCATGCATAAGTTATATATTCTTATAAGTTACCTATATATATATATATTACTTTAGGGTGGGAATGATCTGAATATTGACTCAAATCATACTCTTCTATTTTATGATATAGTCTGACCACTTTATTTTTTGTTATGAATTCATCTTGTTAATTTTTTTTAAATTAGCAACTAGGGACAGCTAGGTGGCACAGTGAATAGA
>NW_027185791.1:192706-207791 GCF_028583685.1 Petaurus breviceps papuanus
CAGCTAGGTGGTGCAGTGAACAGAGCACTGGCCCTGGAGTCAAGAGAACCTGAGTTCAAATCTGGCCTCAGACACTTAACGCAAAAACTAGCCATATGACCTTGGGCAAGTCACTTAACCCCAATTGCCCTCCAAAAAGCAAAAAAAAAAAAAAATAGCAGCTAGAATCTGAATAGTCAAAGATTTACTGATTTTCTTAGTCTCTTCAAATGAAACTGCATTTAGTTTTCCTTATTCATCATGTCTTTTTGTTTTCCCATTTATCTTTCTAATGTCTAGATTAATTTTATGCTTCTTTTGGATTTAATGTATTCTCTTTTTTTAAGCTGTACATTTATTTCAAACTTTGTTTTTAAAGATAAAAACATTTGTTTTAAAAATATACAGCAAAATGGTGATAATACTACCCACCTTACAGGGTTGTTGCAGGATCAAATGACTTTATTCAGAGTATCATTACTGAGTCTCTATTAGGCATGCATATTTTATTTGTATTTCTTATATTATTTTTTACTGTATTATGGTCTATGGGATGTCTATTTAATATTTCTGCCTTTTAACATATATGTTTTCTTTGTCTTCTATTATTTTTACTACATGATACTAAGAAATGTATATTCTTTTAAATTCTCATTCAGTACCCATTTCAGATATAATTTATCTAAAAGTCTGTTTAGAAAGGAACATCAAAGTCTCTTTTAAGGTCTCTTTATTTCAATTAACTTCTTCATGACAATCAGGGTTAAGTAACTTGCTCAAGGTTACACGGCCAGTTATTTCTGGGTGTGGTGCTGAGTATCTGAGCCCGGGATTCGATCTCCAGGTCATCCTGACACTAGAGCCAGTGCTCTTACTCGCTGAGCCACCTGGCTGCCCCTTCCTTTATGACTTTTATAATGATTTCTTTCATGTTTTTAGTTTCTTTAAGCATAATACGAGTTCCTTATTTATTTTTATTGACAACTTGAATTTTTAATTTGGATGTCATGATTGCAGCTTGCTTTCAAGTCACCTAATACAAAGCAGATTTTGTTTCAGTCTCACTGAGATCAGCCTTTATGGCTTTCAGTTTCTTGTGTGTATCATGGTCTCCTTTGAGAATCTGCTGAAGTCTATAGACTCCTTTTCAGAAAAAAAAAAAAGGTTTTTAAATGCATAAAATAAAATGCATAGGATTACAAAGAGATCAGTTATATTAAACACCATTATCTATATGTACATCTATATCAACCAAATTTCTAGGTCTCAGGTTAAGGATTCTTTTTTTTTTTTTAAGCAATTGGGGGGATAAGTAACTTGCTCAAGGTTACAAGGCCAGTTATCTCTGGGCATGGTGCTAAGTATCTGAGCCCGGACCTGATCCCTAGGTCATCCCGACACTGGAGCCGGTGCTCTCACTGGCTGTGCTACCTGGCTGTCCCAGGTTAAGGATTCTTGAACCAGTTGATCTCTGATGTCTCTTCAGGCTCTAGATCTATGATTCTATAAGTGTAATTTATGAAATTTGCTTTTGGCTTCTTTTATGTAAAATTCTCTATTTGAATTCCAAATGTGTCATAATTTTTTTCCCCTGAGAATCTCTGCATATTTGGATAGAGATTCTGCTTCACTTGTTCTAAGTTGTTTAAAAGCCTGCATTAATTTTGCTTCAAGAGCTCTAATTTCCAACCTGCTTTCCACCCTAATGGCTTCCTTTTAGGAGTTCCACTTCTCTTGAACCATGCTGGAATTTCTTGCTTGAGGTTCCATGATTATCTGGGGAACTCACAGAATTCTCTTTTTCAGTGAAATTTTCTTTAGTAAGACAATATTTATTCAATGCAGTATTCCTTGGGGGTGGGGAATTTCTTTTCTATTTTTATGCCTGACCAAGAATCCCGCTTAATGGTTTACCTACTTGGAAGCTAGGCTTATGCCTGGCTTTTTGGATTTTTTTTTTCAATCTTTTTCTTTTATATTCTCAACAAATTGTTTCTCTCTTCCCTCATTATTTGGTCTCTTCCTTATCTACTGCTGTGGCTCATACTTTTTCTGAAGTGAAATCTCCCTCGGCTGGGTAATATCTGCCTCCTTAAGATGGGAAGTTAGGGAGACCTGGTTACTTCTTTGATCAGAGTAAACACTGTAGAGTAAGAATTAATCTCAGCTTAGTTTTTGGTATTGTGTTTTCTATCTAGTTTCACACTATTGAATCTTCTGTCCATTTCTCCACCCCTAATACATTCCTTCTTCCTTATGTGGGTAGGTAGATTCAATGTCTTGTGGACTGTGTTCCAGATTGAGTTAATGCAATGAGATCCTTATTGCTGGAGGCTGAAATAGATGCTTAGGAGGTTACGTAAGTAGGCTACTACTAGCATGTGGAATGGGTAGACTGGACATTATGAGAGATAATTAACTGGACCCCTATCTTATTCTAATTAGTAACAGTCAGTTTGATATGATTCCACAGGAGTAGTGATTTTACGTTCTGATATTACACCTCAGAGCTGTGAACTGCTGATTGTAAGTTTACTTGCTTAATCACAGAAAGCTAATTAGAGGACCTCCATCCCTGTTTTTCCTTGTTAGGGTAAGCAAGCCCAGTATGGCAGAGGTAGCAACTACATGGAAAGTGCCTCCATTCCTTGTCACTAGCATGTGGCCAAGGAGTAGCTGCCAGCCTGTGGCCTGCCTTTTTTTTTTTTTTTTTTACCAGACTATGGGTGTGCTCATCAGCTTGGCAGGACCTCCTGAAAGCTTAGGATAGGGTCCCCTGCATTCTCTTTCTGCACAGGGATTTAATGTTCCCTATCACTGTTGCTATGCTCTGAACTTCTCTATCTTCCTAAGCAGACCTGTGGGGTGGAAAAATGACTCACTGTGAATTTTCCTTGGCTTTTCCCATCAGGATTCAGTCTCCTTCACTTTCTATGTCATTGCGTAGGAATTAAGGAAAAATTCTACCTCTCTACCTGCATCTTGACTCCATCTCCTTCTATCTTATTCTAAGGGCCATCTGATTAGGGGAGTTACAAGGTCATATTTGTGCTTAAGGAGAGTCATTTTGGTAGGAGCATATAGCATGGCCTAATGCAGGAAGAGATGACGTATGGAGACAAATGAGGAGGCTGTTGCAATAATCTAGGTGAAAGGTGACAAGGGGTTGGATGTAAGAGATATAAAAATGACAACAGTAGGCAAGATTTGGCAATGGGCTGGATATGCCATTATGGAGGGAGAGTGAGTAATCAAATAATGCTAAGGGTTATGAATCTGGGCTACTAAAAAAAGGATTTCTCTTTGACAAAAACAGGGAAGTTTGAAGAAGGGTTGGTTTTGGGGGTGAGTATGAGATATTTCTCGGTCACCCTGTTTAAAATACTCAATAGACAATTGGGAAAGGGTTAAAGGTCAGGGGAGAGACTATGACTGATTGTAGATGTCACTGGTAAAGGAATGATAATTAACCCATGGGAAATGATGAGGTCACCAAAAGAGCAAGTATAGACAGGGAAAGTAGGGGACCTGGGATGGAAACACCGTTGTTACTGAGCATAAACCTTAGACACACCATAAAGGAGGGTTCAACACAACTAGGCTGATGTTACTGTTTTCCAGTCCTATCAGCCAAAAGGACGCACTATATGGGCAGGGCAAAAACCCATGAAAGCCCACTCCCACATAAATCTGCAACAGTGGTTGATATTCCCTTTTAAACTCACAGTTTAACTTAAATGGGCACACCAGAAAGCCTGTTTCTTGATTCTCTGTACCCTCTACCAGCCATCTCTAAATAACAGTATTCTCCTCAGATACTTAACACTTACTAGCTGTGTGACCTTGGGCAAGTTACTTAACCCCAACTGCCCAGCTTCCCTCCTCCCCCCCCTCAAAAAAAAAAAAAGCTAAATAAATAAATAACATCATTCTTTGGTAATCAGCATACTACCTACCTCGTGCTTGGGACTTAACTCTTGACTGTTCTGTTGCTTTCTACTATATATCCCAGGACACATCACTACCAAATCACTGACACCCTTACTGGACTCATTCCTTAATGGCTAACATGCTTTTACCCCTTACATACTCTTCCTATTCTACTGAATCTAAATATCCTACGGCCAGTTTAAAAACCCTGTTTCCCAACCCCAACTGGCTGCTCTCTTTATTTTCATCTTCTTCAACTCTATCCTGGTACAAGCAGTGGCAAAAGGGAGCCCATTACAGATGGTAATCTAGAATTTACTGGCCCCTCCACATTACTATCAATACAATACCTTTTGGTATCCCCAAAAGGAGCTTAGAGGAAAAAGGGCAATGTCATGAGGGGGCCTGCATTGCTGAAAATGACCCAGCCCCCCACAAAAGGAAGCCAATCCTTTTAGGGTCCTCTCATGTAGTGATGACTTTTTTCCCTGTTCCCCCAACCCAACCGCCACCACAACCACAGGGCTGTCATGGAAGGGGAGGCACTGGTGAGTGGGCTAGGGAACACAAAAGTGGGTGATGACACAGAAATAATTCTCCCTGACCTGTGATAGGGATTAGTTTCTAAGCAGGAAGCATCATCTTCGCTGTAGCTCTTATGTCTCCCTGGTGCTGGTCCTATTTGTGGTCACATCTTTACATCAAGAGACCCACTGAAACCTGCAAAAATCTGGCACCATCCACCACATGGACGTGATTGTTTAGACTTGGGATGGAGGTGAAACCTGGAATTTCTGTATTTGTTTTCCTGTATCCAGTTATTCATTTGTTGTTTTTGGAATATTTAAAAATTTTTTCTTTTTCTCCTTTAGTGTTGCCTATATCAGGCTTCTAGAATTCCAGAAGTCATAGTTGACTAATAAGCGCCATAAAGTCATTTAAGAGGGAGAACCACAATCCCCTAGAACTGGGGTGTCAAACTCTACTCAAGCTTCTGGCAAAACAATACGGTGAGGAACCAAATAGAAACATAACTGGGAAATGTTTAACAAAATAAATGTACAACATGAAAAAGATCAATTTGTGGTTTTCTAAGTCATTATGTGGCAGCAAGGATCTTTTCTATTTAAGTGTGACACCACTGCTCTAGAAGACCTCAAGAACCTAAACTTCATGGGATGGAAAAATGGTAGGAACAAGATTCTAACCTTAGTTTTCCAAACTGTGTGCCACAGTACTCCACTGTGCTAGGGGATAGTTTAAATTTTCTAGGGAAACCATGCACTCTTGGACACTAGTCAGATGATTAGTTTGAGGTAGTTCAAAGTTTCTGTATTAGATCACCCTACATTCTTTTTGATATTCTCTAATGTTTCAGACATGTTTTTGCTAACTTGTACTTTTGGCTATGCCAGTAATTTCCTGAACTGTCTCATTTGTCATGCACTATTTTTGTGAAGCTAGATTTTCAACAGTTACTGTGATAAAAATCAAGTACAGAGTGAAAATCAATATAGAACAGGGAATGAGTGCTGATGTCCAGTCTGATCCCAAAGTGTGAGAAACTATGCAGTGCCTGAGAGATGCACACATCCCATTGTAAGTAACTGCAATTGTTCAGTGTTTTTCAGTGGTGTCCTGTACTTGGTGATCCCAATTGGGGCTTTCTTGGCAAACATAGGAAATTGCCATTTCCTTCTCCAGCTCATTTTACAGATGAGGAAACAGAGGCAGAGTTCAGCGTTAAGTGACTTGTTCACAGCCAGCAAGTATCTGAGGTTAGATTTGAACTCAGGTCTTCCTAACTCTGGGCCCAGTAATCTATCCACTATATCACCTACCTGCCTGCTTACTGTTATTTAAGGATATTTTTTCTTTCAATTTATGTGCATTATTTTTGGACACACTTACTAAGCTGTTTGGACCTAACTACTTAATACATGGAGTTGTTAGAAATTTCTTTTGGCCTTTAGGGAGAGCAAAAAAAAAAATTAATGAGACACTAAGGGTACTGTGAATTGTGAAACTTTGGGAACTTCTGTCCTAACTCCTGCCCCACACAAGTTAGGCTAGCTTTTCCTTTAGAGGCACCAAAACACATCACTGAAGCTTAACTGATTCAGGAGATTAGAAGGTCAGGTTTTTGACATGTTCTGATCACCTGAGTACAAAGGTCACAAGGAGTTCCAGGCATGATTTGGTGCCTGGCTGGTAGCACATGACAGACACCTCAGGCAAGGGAGTTTCACTCACCAGAATCAACTCTATGCCTATTATTCTTGTTGAATATTGTTCTCCTGCTTTGGCTGAGTAAGTCACAAAATAAAATGACCTATACAAGCGTCTTATTCTGTAATTTCAAACCTCAACTACCAGATGATTGGTTTGAGCTCTGCTCAGCCCAGAATACCTTCCTACCTCAACAACTTCAATTCCTGACCCATGGTCTTTCTACCACAGCTTCAGCTCTCATATTAGGGGAATTCAACTTACCTACCAATGCTTCTGGAAATACCCTAACTTCTAGTTCCTCAACTGGCTCAGTTCCCATGACCTTTTCTGACTTAGATGGGCAGTGAAACAGAGAAGTAGAACAAATGAGCTCCACTGTGAAGGCTCCTGCCCACCTAGAGCTTAACCATCAAGTTCAACGTCATTGATTTTGCACATTGGAATGAAAAAATATTGAGTTTGTATTATGTCGCTAAGAAATGTGGAATAATCAAGCTCAGTAACCTTGGAACCGTCAACAGATTCTTATTTAAAAACTTCAAATTCACAAAACAAGTGGGATTATAATGAGCCTTAATTTAGAAATGGAAGGCTTTAGAAGTCATGCAGTCCAACCCCTCATTTTCTATATCAGAAACTAAGACCCAGAGAGGAAAGGTGATTTACTCACTGCCCTACATGTGGGCCAGGAGCATAGCTAGGATAAGAATCCAGACCCTCTGACCACAAATTCTGCACTCTTTTTACTACACCAGGTTATACAGTGAAATAAGTTTTTAAAATGTATGTATATACCTAGCATTGTGTCTGTATACATTAGTGTTAATATAACCCCGTGAAACAAATAATTTCAAAATGATTCACAAAAGGAATAGTGTGAGGATACCCTACACTATTAAGGAAGAAGACTATGAAAATGGTCTTTTAAAAATGCTTCACTGAGATGTGGATAGGGTAGGGGAAATAGCAGACTGAAAAGAGGTTTAAGCATAAACAAAGTTTTTTCTATTACCAAAATGACTAAATTTTGCCTTCCAAAACATATTTTTCCTATGTATACATAAGAAAATTGGGCTAAAAGGCATTTTTAAAATGTATTCATTAAACCTAAAGCATTACAATATACAGAAATTTGAAATTGTATTAACTAGTAAAGCCACAGTCTAGCATAAAAGAGATTAAAATTGTTTCCATTTTAAATGTGTAGCAGGGAATGACTATGAATACTGATTTTAGTATTAAAACTTCACTAAAATGCGAGAAGTACAATTACCAAATTCAAGAATATTTTCTTGGGGCGGCTAGGTGGCGCAGTGAATAGAGCACCAGCCCTGGAGTCAGGAGGACCTGAGTTCAAATTTGACTTCAGACACTTAACAATTACTAGCCATGTGACCTTGGACAAGTCACTTAACCCGAAATGCCCTGTCTTCCACCACCAAAAAGCAAAAAAAAATTTAAGTAACAACAGATTTAAAATTTGAAAAAATTGCCTTAGGACTGTTAAACTGAGAAAGATTCTGAATAGAATCTTATCAGAAAACTAAAAATTTAAGACATCAGAATGTTAAAAGATTTAATATGAAAAAGGTTAATTACTTCCTTACATTAGAGATAAAAAGCTGGCAGGAAAAAACCAAAATTTTCATAAACCTGAAAATTATTTTAAAAGTGATTTTATTTTCATTTCTAGGTTTATAAAATCCAGAAGTAGAACAGAAAACAGGAATGATGATGTAAATGCCTCATTATAATAACCTAATAAAATATTTTTGTGACAAATTTTTGATGGGGATGAAGCTGTTCTAACCAAGGAAAAATAAATAGTTCAAACAACAAGGTTTAAACAACTTATATTTAATATCTATTATACAACACACTTAAAATTTCAGACTAAACTTTGGATACTATTTCATCATTTTTTAAAAAAATACTGAAAATGATTAAAATATCCCTGGTAGTTGTGAAAGTATTGTCAGCGCCAAAAAAAAAAAATCAATCTTTTAGCTTTTGAAGAAATAAACAATCCCCCAAACCCTGTAACTTAAAAGTATTCCTGCTATAATTAAACACAAATTAACCATGCTATCATTTTAAATATCCAATTTCATTAAACAAAATTATTCATTTACCTGACTACTACCAGAAGGTGCCAAGATGGTTTCTGCTGCTCCCGGGCCTTCATTCTGCCTCTCTGCTTCATGGGAGATGGCATCAGGCTTGTTCTGAGACGCCCTCTAATAACAAGAGCTTATATCATTATACACAGAAATATACTACATCATTCTATTGCCTTAAGGTACTGATTGCATTAGTTATATGTATTTAGAAAGACATCAAACTATGCTTTATATTTGATAATTAACAACTGACTCAACAGAACTGCAAGTGGAAAGTAAAACATGCCTTCTAAGTATTACTTAGAAGAGAAAGGATTTTCTGAGGCACCTAGAAACACCATCCTCCATCAGCTGTGTACACATCATTACCAGGAATATAACTGAACTGGATAAATAAGTGTCTCCCCTTTAAAGTCATATAATCCATGAATTTAGTGGGTCTGCTTTTGGACGATTGGTACCTCATAGGCAGAGAGGTTGATTAATATATTAATTTATTTAGCACATATTTTTCACCAAGAAAAATTCCTAGAAAATCTTTAAAGAACTTTAAAGACTAAAGATCATGAGAAATTTCCATTCTGATATGAATAAAAGCTGAAATAGGAAAATCTTATTATATGTCACATGAAATAGAAATGAGATTTAGTATTCAATGAAATAAAAAAACATCACTTTCTATATAGTAATAATACTAGCACTTATATAGCAACTTAAGATTGGCAAAGCGTTTTATATATATAATACTTTGATCCTTGCAACAGTCCTGTGAAGTAGGTGTTATTATCCTCATTTTTACAGATGAGGAAACTGAAGCTTATGAAAGGGTGACTTGTCCAAGGTCATCTAGCTAGTAAGTGCCTGAGTCAGAATTCAAACTCAGCTCTTCCTGACTCCAAGTCTGGTGTTCTAAAACCTTTTCTGTACATTTGAAAGTATAATTTATCTATTGTATAGGAATAATGACATATGCTTCACTCTAAGAAAACCCAACATAAAAATTAATCTAACGTAAAAAATGAAATTTGGAAAAGATAAATTAGTAAAGTATATTAATACTGTAAAAATATTTATTGGCTTTTATAAAATGTTCCACTTAAGAGTTCTTTTAAATATCAGACTTCCATATTCATTTCAAACTGGTCAAAATTTTATTTTTTTAATCAACTTTTTCGGCAAGACTATATTGCAGAAGGTAAGTATATTCATAAATGATTAGTACTTTCAGCGTCAGATTCACAGAATCACAAAATGTTGAACTGGAAAGAAAAACAAAGAGGATCTTGTCAACTCTTCCTAGAGATGAGAAAATCAGAGAAATAAAGTGACTTGCCAAAGGACTCCAGAGCTAATTACTGGCAGACCTCTCTGTGTTCATTTCACTGAACCACCTTGCTCTTAATAAATGTGTATACAGCTTATGAGATGCAGTGCAGATAAGTCCCTGACATTTTCGCTGTGCCCCTGGCACAGGGCCCCTGGTAGCTCTTAATTCTACGTAGTAAACAATGGGATATATGTGTTGGTGGAGTTTCCTCATAGGGAGCTCTCTACCCCAACAAAAATAACAGGTTTGTACAAAAATTCCTGCGGGTCAATTCTTATAGAACCATTAAGCAGCTTTCTTATAGCATGTCCACGCCACAGATGGGACTTAATACATCTCATAAATAAAAATAATAGATATATGGCTATGGCTCGGAATGAATGGAAGGTTAGATTAACCAGACACATACATTCCAAGGACAGAATCTTTTATACATGTTTCTTAGGATAAAGCAGTAGAAAAGTTGGTTGTGTTCACTTGGATCCTGGAACTTGTGTAACAGTGAAGTTATTTCCTACCTCCCTAGGAGAACAGGGTCTGGAGCTGGAGCCGTCTAAGTAAGCGACAGTGGAGGTGAACTGCCTCAGTTTTTTCTTACTTTTTTTCCTTTATTCTCTCACTTCCTTTATGGTTCATTTTTTTCCCCCCTCTACTTATTCTTTTTTATTGAATATTTTATTTTCCCCCAATTACATGTAAAATTTTTTGACATCTGTTTTTTAAAATCTGGGGGTTCCAAATTCTCTCTCTCCCTCCTTCACTTTCCCCGCAATGAGAAAGCAATTAATCTAAGTTATACACATGTAGTTGTGCAAAACCTATTTGCATGTTAGACATTTCGGCTGCATCAGCTCTCTCTGGTGATAGATGGTGTTTTTCCTAAGTCCTTCAGAATTGCAGAAAATAGCTAAATCATCATCATGAATATTATTTTACTGTATGCAATATTCTCTCGATTCTGCTCATTTCACTTTGCGTTTATTTAAGTCTTTCCGGGTTTTTCTGAGAGCATCCAGCTCATCATTTCTCTTAGCACAAAAGTGTGCCATCACCAGCACATACAGCAATTTGTTCAGCCAGCCTCCAATTGGCAGACATCTCCCCATTTTCAACCCTTTATCACCACTAAGAGCTGCTATAAATACTTTTGTACCTGCAGGTCCTTTTCCCTTTTGTTTTTTTTTTATCTCTCTGAGACACAGACCCAGTATCGCTCAGTCAAAGGACAGATACGGTTTTATAGTCTTTCGGAAACAGTTCTAAATCATACTACAGAATGGTTGAATCGGCATACAACTTCACCACCAGAGCCTCAGTATCTCAGCTTTCCCACACTTCCTCTGTTATTTATCATTTTCCTCTTCTGTCATATTAGTCAATCTGATGTGCGAGGTGCTAGCTCAGGGTCATTTTGATTTGCATTTCTCTAATCAATAGTGATTTAGGGCATATTTTCATGACTATAAATAGCTTTGATTACTTTGTCTCAAAACTGCCTGTTCATATCCTTTGACCAAATGAGGAATGCCTCTTATTTCTATAAATTTGACTCACTTTTCTTTTTTGTTTTTTTGCTTTCTAGAAGGGGGAAGGTAGGACAATCTGGGTTAAGTGCCTTGCCCAAGGTCACATGGCTAGTTTTTTGTGTTAAGTGTCTGAGGCTGGATTTGAACTCAGGTCCTCCTGACTCCAGGGCCAGTGCTCTATTCACTGCGCCATCTAGCTGCCCCAATTTTCTATGAATTTGAGAAACAAGGTCTTTATCAGAGAAATTTGTTGTATTTTTTTTTCACAGTTATAATCATTATGTATTTCCCTCCATCCTATTCTCTCTCCTTTCACCCTGTTCCTTTTCAAAAATGTTCACCCTACCTATTCTATAGGCACATCGGTGGCAATTATCCACCAGCTGCTCAGCCTCATTAGTGGCACTGAGAACTAAAGAAGCTGCTCACATCTGAAGTCTGAACAAATCATTTCAGGGTCTCTTCCATATACATTCTCATTTCCTGGCCAGGACCAGAAAGCCACCAGAGTTTCTTTCTCTAAAGTATAGGGTCCTTGGTGGGTTTTCTTCTCACATCACTGGAACTTTCTTTTGCCAGGGTTTCTCTCTTAGGTTCTTCTTCAGTCTTCTCAGGAGATAGTTTTGGGTTTTGTTTTTTTTGTTGTTGTTTTTGTCTTTAAAACCCTACACTTCGAGAGGGCTTGCTTGGTCTAAGTTGTTTAATTCACGGAACAAGCTGTTCCTGTTTTCATTCAGAATTTGTCTCTTTACAACTCTCAAAGTGTACTGCACCTTTCCTTTATATTTAGTTTGCATTATAATTATTTGAAAGTAAACTTAAAAAGGTCACCTCTTAGGTAATGAATTTTTTGGCCAAGGCAACTTACAAAACAAAGATAAAGGGGAAGAGATTTCTGATTAAGGTGGTTATAGGAAAGGATGTAGAGGAGTCAGGGTCTCTCACACACAGTCCATCAAATACATGGAAAGGGCTCCTGAGAGAGCCAAAGAGAGACACTAGAAAACTCCTCTATCAAAGTCCAAAACTGCACAAAAACACGGTCAGAAGGTTACAGATGCCTGAAAGGGGAATTATACAGGAAGGCCAGACTGAGCTGCAGGAAACGAAGCCTATATGTGCTGAACAAGGATTTTCTAAAAGGTTTCAATGCAGACCTCAGCTCTAATAACTGAGGCCCAAAGTCCCAGCCTGTCACAAGGGAAGCAGAGGCCAGAGGCAGTTCCTATGTCACTGCACAGGGATACAGCACCCAAGTTTGCATTTCTCAGAGCAGTGGGTATCAAAAAAGGAGAAGGGGCCAATTCAGTGCCTGGGCACCTGTACCATAAGAGCCCTTGCAAGAGGCCAGAGAGTACTGTGTTCTGTAACACCTGACTGGGGCCTGTCTGGGTCACATGAAAAGAACCCAATTCTTGAATGGGGATCATACAAGGAGAAGGAGAAAGAGATGACCCAAAGCTAGCTCCTCTAGTGGGCCACCAAGAAGGAGACTGAGGAAGAGGGTGAGGCTTCAGATCAGCCACCCTCATAAGAATGACAGCAGCATCCAGATTAGAAAGGAGACAAGACCGACATCCAAAAGTGGGGGCTGGCGCAGGGCCGGGATCTGGCACTGTATTTCAATCCAAAAACTTAGGCTAGATATTAGTAAATAGAAGAAAATACCAAACAAAATGAAAAAATGTTACGAGTTAAGAGGAGCTCAAAAAGGCAAACTTAGAAAAGAGTAACTCCAGAAGTTCAAATAAAGCTTCACAGAAAAGAATGGCTTACTGAGAAAGATAACAAGAGTGAGTAAAAGAATGAAGACATAATAGGGAAAAAAAAGTAAGTTATCTATGATTTTTTTAAATGACCTGAAAATTTAAGAATCCTAGAATTTCCTAAAAACCACAAACAAATCTGAACACACTATTGAAAATATCATAAAAGAAACTATATATTGGGCACATATAAATAACTCTTCAAGGTCCTGTCTGATCCTAATATAGCATAGGCTTTAGACTTAGTCTCTCAATTCCCATTCCCAGCAAGAGACTGGATTCTCAGAAGCAGACAGGTGAGAAGGAAGAACATTCCAGAAATGTAGAACTAAGGCAAAGGAAGAGACTCCCTGAAAGATGGAGTGTTGTCAGTGAGGAACAGCAAGTAGTCAAGTATAACTGGATCATAAAGTGTATGGAGGGAAGTCAAGCGTAAGAAGCCTGGAAAGCTGGGAAGAAGCCAGGTGGTAGAGTTTTAAATACTAATCAAGGTGTTACCCAAGATTTTTATACACACAGACACACAGACACACATCTTAAATGCTAATCAAAACATGAATCAAGACTGTGCTTGATCCTGAAGGTCCTAAGGAGTCACTCCCATTTACAGGCAGGGCACGCCACGGTCTGGACCTGTTTTAGAAAATTCACTTTGGCAGATAATTAGAAAACCAATTGGAGCAGGGAGACTTGGGGCAGAGAGACCAATCAGAAGGATATTGTAATAGTTCAGACAAAATGGCCTAAAGTAGGTGGTGGCTATGTGAATGCAGAAAAGGGAAAGAATATCAAGAGACAAATTGCAATCACTGAAGAGGTAGCCATAGCTTCTTGTTTTGCTCATGCACTGAGGAACCGGGGCTGTTTTGTTCCCGGAGCTCAGGAGCTCTAACCTGTATACTAACCCCCCAGCCCTTTTACTACCAGTTGATATCAGTCAGACAGACTTAATTAGTTTTTTAAAAGGTGCATTTACTATCAGAGGTGCTATAATCAATCTAACCACCCCCCCCCAATATGTGGCAAACGGGGTGACTAACAGACCCAGGAAGTCTTTTCACTGGAATTTCTATGTTTCCCTCACATATGGAATAGCTTCTCTTCTGGGCTCCTTTTAGAATCTTGCATCTGTTTTCCTCACATACAGCTCGTCCATGACTCCTACTGTAGACACTGCATGACCTAATGGTCATGGTCGTCCTGGGGCATTGTTAGGGAAGTGTCCAAATTCTCTCATCTTCTGAGGTTCATGGAGTCCCGAGTGGGGCAGGGAGAGACCAAGGTGGAGGGTAGGGCACTCCTCTTCCCCCTGGCCCACTCAAGGGACACTTTCTCAGAGGCTTGGCTTGATTTGCTCTCTGTTGGCAAAATTCATTCAAATCTTTCAGTTTCAAACTGGTTCATATGTCACAGAATAAGATGGAGGTCAAGGTTAAGGTGCTCTCCTCCCTCCTTTTTCACTTAAAGCAACTGATTGCGACAGTCTCACCAGGTGACACTTTTCGGGTGTAGCATTTTTATTACTTTTTTTTTTTAAACATGCCCTCATCTCCTCCACGGTTTAATGCCATACCTCCTTTGAATTCACCTTTTCATTCTATCCTGACCCTGACTCAATGATCCCTCCCCTTCAGCTACCACCCCCTCAAGTTATTATCTAATCTTTCCTTTCTTTCACAATTTCACAATCTGAATTCTCAGATAAAGCTTTTTACACCCAATTAATTCCCCTACTTCACATCTCTAAACCTCAATCCCTCAATATATAGCATCACTTCCACTGCATAACTGAAACTACTCCTTAAAGCTAAGTCAGATGGCTTGGGGAGTAACAACACTGGTTCAGCCCCAAGCATTGTCCCCTGCTCTGCACTAAGTCCCCAGAGGACTCCACTTTGAGGTCACACCCTTATGGATAAAAATAAGATCTACTCAAATTCATTCCTCAATGACTAACAATACCCTCTCCCCTCCTAACCTTCCCGTAGCTGTGATTCTGAATGCTCTAAAGTGTTAATTCAGCTCCAAATTCCCCAGTCTCTACAGACCAATCCTTTGGGACTTTCCCTCAATCCATCCCCCCCCCCCCCCATACTTCATGTTCAGACAGATCGGAAGAGCTGTCTGAACATGAAGCACCCCCCCCCCCCCCCCCCCCCCCGCTGCTGCTTTCCTCGCCTCAACCACTACCGCTACTCTCTTACT
>NW_027185791.1:208191-227766 GCF_028583685.1 Petaurus breviceps papuanus
CCCCCCGGCCAAGGCCCCACTCTGAACAATATGGTCCTTCCACTGTGCTGTCTGGGATATTTACTTCATAAGTCACAAGACTGCTTTCACTTTAAGTCCTTTCCCCCATTCTCTCTTTAATCTTTTTTTTTTCCCATTCCCTCCATCTTCTGGTTTTGACTTCTGGCTCCCTCCTCATTTCCTCCAACTCACTGGTTAAGGTGGGGGAGCTGGAATACTCTGCTCCCCACTGCTTCTTCAGTGACCTTTCCTCCTTTGAGGTCCATTCTATCCTCACCTACCACCCAATCACAATTTTGGTAGTTGCTGTCTACTGACCTCCAGTATGTTCTCCGGCGTTTGGCTCCCAGTCTTTCTCTCCTCGACTTTTGCCTCAATACCAGAAGACTTAACACACACATATCTGATAACCCCCCACACACCCAGCATCATAGCTTCTCAGATTATTTCTGCTTTCACTCTGCCCCATCCTCAGCTTATGTCACTTGATCTAGCTCACTTTAGTCACACACAAAGATTTTCATATTCTTGATCTTGCAACAACCCACAAATGCATCACTTCCATGTTTCTGAACTTTGAAAAATTCCCTTATTCCAATCTACTGTCATTCTATCTTTCCTCTGCCTTGAAACTCCAAACCACAGAATTTCTTCATCTATACCATAACCTCTAATTCCTCACTGAGGTAACAGGAACAATAATAGACATGGAAGCAGAGGGCATAGGCCAGGGGTGGAGAACTGTACCCTCCGTGACAAGGCCACACTTGGCCCTCTAGGCCCTCAAGTGCCACCCTCTGACTGAATCCAAACTTCATGGAACAAATTCCCTTAATAAAAAGATTTGTTCTGTAAAACCTGGACTCAGTCAAAAGGGCACACTCAAGGACCTAGAAGGCCACATGTATCCTCAAGGTCACAGGTTTCCTATCCCTGGCCTAAGCTAAAATCACAGTTTTGCTATTTATATCCATGGGATCTTGTACAAGTTATTTAACTTCTCCTTGGTTCTCAGTTTTCTCATCTATAAAATGATGGGATTGGATAAGAGGCCTTTTAGCTCTAAATCTGTAATTCTAAAAATGCCACATTGGAATGCTTAAAAGTAATATGTTCAGTTGTAATGGGAATGAGAATTTGAAGATCTTCCCTGCTTTGAAAGTAAACTCTGCCCCCTAATAGGCTGAATGTAATCACACGGAGCCTGTGATGGAAAGGGTTTGCTGAAGGGTGCAGTGGAGCCCACAGGAATCTGGGAGTCAGAGCCAGAGAGACGGCGGGAGAGAGAGGTGTTCAGGCAAGGGGATAGAGAGATTTGTGAATAAATATTGATCTTATATTGGTTTCTGGGAAGGCTAAAGGATGCTGTGTCTCCCTGTGTTGCTATGGTTTATTAACTTCTTTGCTACTGTGATGGAATCAGCTTACTGGTTTTCAGATTCGGTTTTCTGGTGTCTAAATAAATGGTTTGGTTCTGTCCTCTTTATGGAGAATTTGTTACATTTTGTGATCGAGCACTCTTCAGGAATATTTATAGTCACAGTCAGTGCTGTAAATAATGCACTGGCACCACATCAGTTAATATCATTATAAAAATGTGATACGCAAGAAAGCACTTCTGCAGTTGTTTTCCTTCAACAAAGATTAATTTTCCCTAAAAGGCAACAGAGCTGTCACTGGGAACTGACTGGCCCCTGCCTTTCTTGAAGAAGATTCCTGGTCACCCAAGAGTATAAAAATTTTCCACCCATGAGCAATAGGACTGAGACTCTTAGTGCACTTCTGAAGACAATGATATGTGTCTATATGGGCATGGGGGTTAGGGACACCTCCAGAGAGCTTAAGTGCCTCTGTATACTTACTGCATATCCTTGATGTGTTAATGTAATGTAAACCTCCCCTTGTTTACTATTCTGCGGCCTGCCAATGCTTCATTTCATCCTAATATAGACTCTAAACAGGGCCCTGTGTTTGGCCTGCCCTTAATATTTGGCATAATGTATAACTGGGATGATATAAGATGATCTACTGACTCCCACTGTGGTTGAGTGGGGGGATGGGCACTGCAAATATGGAAGGTAGGGTGGTCAGATGATGGGCACTGAATGGTCCTCAGTCCTTCTGATTATATATGCTGAGTCTTCTCTATAGCGTAGGGAGCAGGGTCCCATTTAAAGTGATTAACGCTACAGGTACTTGGGCAGACTGCTGAGGACAGTCCAGCATTCCCCAGTTGGTGTTGACTGTCCTATAGAAATTAGAATGCTAACATAAAGACAGGAACCAGAATGATTCAGCATAGTTAGCAACGAGAGACAGGGATCTTGGCCTACAGGGATACCACAATGAAAGCCCAGAGGTAGCCAGCAGAGCTGCTGGCCAGTAAGAAGTATTTCTGCTGAGAGGGTAGGGACTGACAGGCCTCAGCCAGGAAACTACCCTGCAGTCTCTGATGCAGAGGTTCTGTTTCCCTAGAGAAAAGATCCATGAGACAGCAGGATGAGGTCTAAAGTGGGGAAGCTACCCTACATGAGGGAGCAAGGATTAGGTGGGCCATATTCCCCTGGGAGCATGGGGGAGGGCTGCAGTGTTCAGACAGAACCCTAACGGAGCCAATACTGAGCTGATTTATCCATGGGACTTCCATGGGTTAAGGGAGGTTTTGAAGGAATCCTTTAATAAATCTAATCAGCTAGATTCATTAGAGCCTCCAGAGAGGAATTCTCTTTGTCCCTTGTTTGGTTGCTGAGATAGAGAGCTGTTCATACCTGGTGCCATAAAGATGAACTCCTGCTGATGTCATCTCTCCTGGAGATCTGCAAGGGAGGGGGGTGAAGTTCCTAAAGGAAATGGTTTGATAGTTGGGATCTGTGCAGAATAGATGAGGATGAGGAATGAGAGGTGGGGCTGTGAGTAGGGGGTAAGAGGAAGAGGGAGGGGAAATCGACTGCCACATTCTATGGCAAGATTGCCTCAGGATCAAGCCTACTGCTTTTTGGGTAGGACCCTATCAGATTTAGGGCAGCTATAGAGGACTGGGCCTTGAGTTCAAATCCAACCTCAGACACTACTTAGCTGTGTGACTGGGCAAATTGCTTAATCCTGTTTGTCTCAATTTCTTATCTTTAAATGAGCTGCAGAAGGAAATGGCAAACCATTCCAATATCTTTGCTAAGAAAACCCCAAATGGGGTCATGAAGAGTTAGTCAACTCTCAGAATGGCTTCAGACTTTAGTTACATTGGGGCAAGTCTGGATGGCTGTGACTTGAACAAATGTTACGGAGAGTGTCAATAAGGGCTCTGGAAGACAGATTCACAAAAGCCTTCCTAGAAGAAAGAAGGCAATGACTCCATCTCCTGTAGGTAACTTTAGATCTGACTCCTTCAGCAGAAAGGTACCAGTGGCCCTTCGGCTCAGTCTAAAGCTAGGGAATCCTTTAAAGACCCTCTGATAAGGATTATTCAAGAGAAGTCATAAAGAGAAGACCATTAAGATGAATTCTTCCTGGACCTCCCATTTCAGGGAAGGGCCCATATCAGTCATCTTTCATTCTCCAAACTTAACTCTAGACTCCAGCTGCCTCCTAACTCTATTATGAGCACCTTCTCCCACTGGCGAGTTCTTCTAGGAGCTCCATTTTGGGGAAGGGCCTCAGAACACAATCCCTCATTCCCGGACTCAGTCACTATATTCTTGAATGGGTACTTCTCCCTACCCCCTGCTTTTCAGCTATGACATATCCCTTATTTCCTAGTTGATACTGGAATACTTAGGTAGAGAGGCCACAGATATAACCCAGTATGGCAACTTTCATGTTCTGAGTAGAAAATTATTAATTTTACAATACTCTACAGTATTCCTTTCAGTGAGGGACTTTTCAAGGGCATGTAGGATCCATGAACTTGTTTTTAAAAACTACTTTGATGACTATAATTCAATTAATAATTTAATACCATGTATTTTATGCATTTGAAATTATTATTTTGAGTAGTCCATAGCTTCACCATACTGCCAAAGAAGTCTGTGACACAAAAATGGTTAAGAACCTCTGTCTCATATTATTTGCACACAACCTTTCAGGAATATAACTATAGGTCAGTATAACTTAGGAATTCGGGGGAATGCCTGCTCAAGAAACAGCTTACTAACTGACAGGAAGTATCCAGAGTTATATCTCTGATTATGTGCAAATAAATTAGGGATAGCTTATAGACATGTATTAACTACATCAAAGTAATCTCATATTACTTATGCATTATGACTACCCAATGATAACAGAGTAAGGTAGCTCCAAAACAGAACAAACATTGAGATCCCATTATAATTATTGGATCCCATAGTTGTTGCTGGATAATCATGTTTTATTATTAATTCTATCATTTAAAAAACAAAACATTTATGTACATTTAAATAGTACAAAAAACAGTTTACTAACCTCTGCTTCTGCAGGTTGGGACTGTAATAACTGTCGTATACGAAGTATGTCTTTCTCAATTTGCTGAATTCTAGCCACTCTTAGCTAAAATAAAATAAATGATAAAATTATGCACATATATATACACACACAGTTGTATGGTAAAAATATAATTGTATAAATTGTATCATGGTTGCTTTGACAAGTTATGGCAAACCAATAAATTCTTCCATACCTATGGCACAAAATAAAATACAAATATCCACACATTTGTGAGCAGACAAATATTTGTCAGTTCAACTTTTATTATTTCACACTTTCTCCATTAGAGACATTCTCCTAAAACTTTAAAGTGAGATGTTAAAAGTTACATTTTGTTTTAAAGAAAGAATTAAACATTTAAAGATAGGTTTCAACAAGTAAATCCATTGGAAAATAAGTCATAAGAAGCAGGTTTATCTTTTACTTCAACTGGACTTCACTTTTCAGTTTACTTAAACCAGGGCATAATTTTATTAATAAAAGGATCTGAAGTCTTAGTTTGTATTAATTGTAATAACCAAACTTAGAAAGTTAAATTTAGCAACTTCTTTTCTCTCAATACAAGATCAGGGGTGGCTAGGTGGCATAGTGAATAGAGCACCAGCCCTGGAGTCAGGAGGACCTGAGTTTAAATCCAGCCTCAGACACTTAACACTCACTAGCCACGTGACCTTGGGCGAATCACTTAACCCCAATTGCCCTGTCTTCTCCCTCTAAAAAGAAAAAAAAAAAAGATGATTTCAGGCATAGTATAAACATCACTTTGGGGAAGCAAGGTCACCAAGAGTCTTTAATGACTAAACAACCACCACAAATGAAGAGAATAATTTGATTTGAATAATCAGGTCAGAAGTCAAATTAGGAGTGATTAAAAAATTGAGGGTAAAGGCAAAGAAATGGAGGCAATAAGTACAGATTATTTTCTAGGGAATCTGGCTATGAAACAAGATGGGGAAGGATGGGGAAAACTGGTAGGAAAAGAGAGAACTCATAACAGATATCAAGGTCCATTACCAAGACAGAGCAGTAAAGCATAAAGACATACATTTGAAATGGCTATTGTGGGGAATATTATAAAATGTCACTCAGAACCTTTTCCAGCTTTAAATGTATGATTCCTATGATCTCAAGGCTTCAAGACTCAGCTCAAGAAGCCCTTAGAGGTTTAAGGCCTTTCCTGATTTCCCCAGCTACCAGTGCCTTTCTCTTCCTAGGTTTGCCAACCATTTGTTGGTGTATGTTTTGGACACATGTGCTTTCTCTCTGCCATTAGAGCATAAGTTTCTTAAGAGGAAGGACTATTGCACTTTTCTTTTTGTATCCCTTAGTGCTAGCACAGTGCCTAGTACATAGAAGGCATTTCATAAATGCTAAATGATTTATTATCTCATTTTGCCCTACATCTTTTTGGAGATATACTGAACAGTGAGTCGTTGAGTTCCATTGTTTCTGTTTCTCTCTAGTCTAAGTGGTTTCACTGCCCATCTTTCTTTGTAAACTTAATACCAAGTGGCTTTCATGGCTGTTGCTCTATAATATAATTTATGATCTGGAAGTGCTCCTCCTTCATTCCTACCTTATTTCAATATTTCCCTCAATACTCTAGATGAGGGATGGGGAATCTGTAGGCTCAAGGCCATATGTGGCCCTCTAGATGCTTAAGTGCAGCCATTTGATGGAATCCAAACTTCAAAGAACAAATTCTTTTATTAAGGAGATTTGTTTGGGGAAACTTGGACTCAGTCAAAAGGCCACATCCAAGGACCTACACATGTGGCCTTGAGGCAGCAGGCTCCCACCCTTGTTCTAGATCTTTTGTTTCTCTAATTGAATTTCACTGCTATTTTATAGAGTTCTGTAAAGGGTCCCTTTGATAGTTTGGATGGTATAGCAATAAAATTGTAAATTAACTCTGTCAGTGTCAGTTTAATTATACTGGCACTGCCTGACTTTGAGCACCAAATATTCCTCTAAGTTATTAAGTTGTTCATTTCTTTTTTTCCCCAGAATGTTTTTTTATCAAATGGATTTTATTTTTAGTTTTCAGCATTCATTTCCACAAGATTTTGAGTTACAAATTTTCTCCCCATCTTTCCCCTACCCCACCCCAAAATAGCAAGCCCCCAATCTGCTCTCTCTTATATCGTCCCCCATCTTCCCTCTAACTTTCTAGTAGGGCAAGACAGATTTCTATTCCCCAATGCTTACATATCTTATTTCCCAGCAGCATGTAAAAAACATTTTTTTTTTAAAACATTTGTTTTTAAAACTTTGAATTCCAGATTCTTTCCCTTCTTTCCTCCTCACCCACCCTCCACTGGGAAAATAAGCAATTCAATATAGGTTGTACATGTGTAGTTACACAAAATGTTTCCATAGCAGATATATTGTGAAAGACTAATTATATTTCCCTCCATCCTATCCCACCCCCCACTTATTCTATTTTCTACTTTTACCCTGTCCTTTTTCAAAAGTGTGTGCTTCTAACCACCTCCTCCCCTAATTTGCCCTACCTTCTATCATTGCCCCTCTTATGCCCTTCCCCCTTACTTTCCTGTAGGGTAAGATACCCAATTGAATGTGTATGTTATTCTCTCCTTAAGCCAAATTCAATGAGGACGGTTGACCCATTCCCTTTCACCTTCCTGTTCTTCCCCTCCTTTGTAACAGTTTTCTCTTGCCTCTTTTATATGAGATAATTTACCCCAATATATCTCTCCCTTTCTCCTTCTCCCAATATATTCCTTTCTCACCTCTTACATTTTATTTTTTGGATATCATACCTTCATATTCAATTCATCCTGTGCTCTGTCTATATATACATGTACATACATATATACATACTCACATATGTATTTATACACACATACACTCTCCTATATATACATATGTATGTATACATCTATATACATATATATTCCCGTCAACTATCCTCATATTGAGAAAAATCTCATGAATTACAATTATCATTTTTCCATGTAGGAATGTAAATCAACTTTAATAAGTTCCTTATTATTTCTTTTTCCTGTTTACCTTCCTTCTTGTATTTGAAAGTCAAATTTTCTGTTCAGCTCTGGTTTTTTTCATCAAGAATACTTGAAAGTCCTCTATTTAACTGAATGATCATATCTTCCCCTGAAACATTATATTCAGTTTTGATGGTTAGGTGATTCTTGGTTTTAATCCTAGCTCCTTTGACCTCTGGAATACCATATTCCAAGCCCTTTGACTCCTTAATGTAGAAGCTGCTAGATCTTGTATTATCCTGACTATGTTTCCACAATTCTCAAATTGTTTATTCCTGACAGCTTGTTTTTTTGTTTTGTTTTTTTGGGGGGCAATTGGGGTTAAGTGACTTGCCCAAGGTCACGCAGCTAGTTTTCGTGTTAAGTATTTGAGGCCAGATTTGAACTCAGGTCCTTCTGACTCCAGGGCTGGTGCTCTATTCACTGTGCCACCTAGCTGCCCCTTTCCTGACAGTTTGTATATTTTCTTCTTGACCTGGGAAGTCTGGATTCTGGCTATACTATTCCTAGTTTTCTTTTTGTGATCTTTTCCAAGAGGCAATGGGTGAATTCTTTCCATTTCTATTTTGCCCTCTGGTTCTAGAATATCAGGGCAATTTTGCTTGATAATTTCTTGAAAGATGGCGTCTAGACTCTTTTTTTGATCACGGCTTTCAGGTAGTCCAATAATTTTTAAATTATCTCTCCTGGATCTATTTTCCAGGTCAGTGGTTTTTCCAATGAGATATTTCACATGGCCTTCTATTTTTTCATTTGTTTGGATCTATTTTATAGTATCTTGATTTCTCATAAAGTCATTAGCTTCCATTTGCTCCAATCTAATTTTTGAAGGGATTATTCTCTTCAGTGAGTTTTTGAAATTCCTTTTCCATGTGGGCAATTTGGCTTTTTAAGGCATTCTTCTCCTCATTGGCTTTTTGGGCCTCTTTTGCCATTTGAGTTAGTCTATTTTTTAAGATGTTATTTTCTTCAGTATTTTTTGGGTCTCCTTTAGCAGGCTGTTGACTTGCTTTTCATGGTTTTCTTGCATCATTCTCATTTCTCTTCCCAATTTTTACTCCACTTCCCTTACTTGATTTTCAAAATCTTTCTTGAGCCCCTCCATGGCCTGTAACCGATTCATATTTTTCTTGGAAGCTTTTGATGCAGGAGTTTTGACTTTGTTGACTTCTTCTGGTTCCATGTTTTGATTTTTTTTGTCCCAAAAAAGGATTCTATGGTCTGATTGTGCTTCCTCTGCTTGCTCATCTTGCCAGCCAATTACTTGACTTTTGAGCTCTTTGCCAGGGTAGAACTCTGCTTCCAGAGGGGAGAGAGCTGTGTCTCAAATCGCTGGGGTTTTTGCAAATGTTGTCAGAGTTCTGAGGAGGGCGCCATCTCTACAGACACCACAAGCTCTGGCACACTGGTGTTTCTCACCCCAGGACCATTGCCTAAGACTGCAACTCAGATCCAAGCAGGTCAAAGCAAGAGCAATTACCCTCTGAATGGTCACTTTGTCCCCCCTACTATCAGCAGGCCAGGAGCTCCGGAGGCAGCCAAGCGGCAGCAGCTGCAGCCACTGCACCTCCACCATGTCTTGCCCTGGGAGCAGGGACTAGACCATGCTCTTTTCCACCGGGTTCCAACAGAGTTCCCCACTGACCTTTTACTTTCTCTTTGGCATTTATGGGTTGAGAAGTCTGGAAAACACCACATCTGCTGGTGATTCACTCTCCTGAAGTCTGCTCCAGCTGGTCTGGGTCTGGGCCATCCAGAGTCCCGCCCATGACTCATGCAGGACTTTGCTTGGCTCCCAGCTTGGTGTGCTAGACCCTTTTTGTCAGCCTGCTGGGCTGCCTTCAGTGGGAGATTTGTTTCTCTCTGTCACTTTGTGGGTTCTGTAGCTCTAAAATTTGTTTAGAGTCCTATTTTACAGATCTTGGAGGTGGCTGGTGAGGAAGCTCAAGCAATTTCCTTCTTCTACTCTGCCATCTTGGCTCCGCCCCTATTCTTTATTTCTTTAAAGGACACTCTGGACCTGAGTCTGGTTTCAATTCCAAGGAATAAGATGCTACTCGGAGGCTAAGCTCACCACTTCTAAATTTAACATCATGCTTCTAACTCAAGCCTTGAAGGATACCATCTCCCTCAGCCTCTTCTCCACCCTTATTGGAGGGTTGGAGGACAGAGTACCAAACTCCTCCCAAAGTCTTCCTTTGTAGGGGGCATACACTGGTTCACTCTACTTTGCGTTCTGCTGCTCTGCCTGGTTTCAGCTCCATGAAACAACGTACACCCTGGTGTCCCTTCCCCCCACCTCCATCTGTTTTCCTGACTCCTTTCTGTGAGCTGTCTCCTTCTTTAGACTGTAAGCTCTTTGAGGGCAGGAACTGTTTTTTTTTTTTTTTTTTTAGCACAGTGCCTGGCACATAGCAGGGATTTAATAAATATTTATTGGATTGGATAAGTATTTTGTGTGCTTTGGTAACTGATCTCCAAATACTTAATATACATTCTACAGTTATTTTGAATGAGATTCTCCTTTCTTTTACTGCCTCTTTAGTTTTATTATTTTCACACAGAAATGTATTTATTTGTGAGGGGTTATTCTGTAGCCTATAATTTTGCTGAAACTGCTATTTCAATTAGTATCTTTGATGATTTTCTAGGATTTTCCAAATAAACAATAATGCCATCAGAAAATACATATAGTTTTATCTCCAATTTGCTTATTTTTTACATCTTTAATTTCTGTTTTTTGTCTTATATAATAGTTGTTCTTTGCTTCTTCCTTTTCTGGTTAAGGTAACAGTACCATATTTGTCTCATAAGAATAATTTGTGGCCGTGCTTTCTTAATTTCTGAGAATAGTTTCTGTAGTAATGGTACTGTGTTCTTTAAAAGTGTGATAGAATTCTGAGACTCCAACAGTATCAGAAGTTTTTTCTTTAGTAGCAGCTAATTCTATTTCCTTTTCTGTGATTTAATTATTTAAGGTCTCCTGTTTGTTTGGGTATGTTATATTTTTAATGTGTTCCTATATTTCTTTGGCATTTGCAATTTCAGTAGAATATGACTTGTATATTTCTGACTGGGGTATGCTGATAAAGATTTAATAACTGACTCACTGCAAAAATGAATATGACACCCTTTTAAGTTCAATTTGTATTGTTGACATTCTCTCCATCACTTTAAGTACAGATAATCAGTGAAACCAATCCATCAAGCCATGACTTGGAATGTTTGCTGGTTTCCAACTTGGTATAAATGTACACTCTGAAAATTTAACAATTAGCTCTGCTTCAAGTTGGTTCGAGCACATGCCAGGTTCTGACCATTCTTTTTACTTCTTCTGCTTTTGTTGTGATTTCACTATGTTCATCTGGTATTGTGTTGATTTTCCAGCCCAAATGGCTATTGCTCTCTATCTCTCATTGCTTTCATTTCTAACCTCTCTGAGAAGGCCAGCTACAACTGTCCACTTCCTTTCCTCTCATTTCTTAATTCTACAGTCTGGTTGCTGATCTCATCCTTCAACTGAAACTGTGCTATCCAAAGTTACCAATTATTTCTTAATTGCTGAGCCTGAAGGCCTTCTCTAAGTCTTCATCCTTCTATATTTCCTGGGAGCCTTGGATCACTGTTGATCACTGTTCTCCTTGATACTCTTTTTAATTTTGAGACCTGAACATGACACTGTTCTCTCCTGTTTCTCCTCCTCCCAGTCTAATCTCTCCTCAGTCTTCTTTGTTGGATCTCCATTCAGGATATATCCACTAACTATGCCTATATTTCAATGCTCTATCCTGGACACTTTGCTCTTCTCCCTCTATATTATTTTTCTCTGTGATCCCATCAATTCCTATGGATTCAATGATGTATCATCTCTACACAAATGATTCTCAGATTTACTTTTCTAGACATAAACTCTCTCCTGATTTTATCTCATGTCTCTAATTGCCAACTGGGTGTCTTAAACTCAAAATGTCCAAAAGTGAACTCATTATCTTTCCCCACCAAACCATCCACTACAAAATCCTTATTTCTACCAAGGACACTGAAATGGTAATGGTAATTTGAAGATCTTCACTGCCCTTTAATAGGTCAAATGTAAACACATGGAGCCTGTGGTGGGAGGAGTTTGCTGAATGGGTGAAGCAGGAAGGGTGGAGCAGAGCCCAGAGGAAGCTGGGAGTTAGAGCAGGGGGAGACAGAGGATGCAGACAAGCAGATAGCTAGTACTGTGAGTTTGTGGGAAGGCTTTGGGATAGTGCTGCTTCCTGCAGTGATAAGACATATTAACTTCTTTGTTGCTATGATGGATTCAATTATGTGGTGCTGGGATTTGGCTTTCTGATATTTGAATAAATGTTTTGCTTCTGTCTTATATACAGAGTCTGTTATATTTTGCAATTCAGAATTACACCAGCATATTCATAGTTGCCATTGGTACTGTGAATACTGCCTTGGAGATAACAAGCACCCACCATTTTCCCAGTCACCTCTGCTGGCAAATCAATGTCACATGGATTCCTTACTCTCTCACCTCCCATATCCAATCTGTTACAAAATGCTATTGATTCAACCTTTTCAACATCTCTTGTATGTGCCTTATCTGCTCTTACACTACCACAATCCTGATCACCTTATCGCCTTATACATTAAGTCCTTATCACCTCATTCCTAGACTACTATATTAGCTTTCTAGTTGGTCTCCATTCCACCAATCTCTCCCCATTCCTCCATTCAGTTATCAAAGAGATCTTTGTGAACTGTTGCTAGATTTGAAAATTAAAAGTAAGGTTGAAAAAAATCTTCCCTGAATTCAAAGTGTTAAAAAAAAAATAAAAGAATGAATGTCTTAACATAATTATTTTCCTTCGCAGATTTACTTCTTTTTTTTAAAGTATCACTGTCACTTTCTAATACTACCATCCAACCCCTCTTGTAAGAGATAAACACTTGAGCAAAATAAACTAAACCTCAATCATATATAAAAGGACATGCAGAATTCTATATATGACGGTGAAGACAAGAGACTTTAAACTCAATATTTTTCAAAAAAAATTGGGTTTGTTTATTAAAATAATTAAAATAAACTTAGGTAGATCTTCATATGGCAATTTAAAAGTTTATTTGTCCATTTATAAAGGGGTTTTTGACAGTTTTGAGGCACTTATATTAGAGGTATGTACTGAAATATCTACTTCTGAATTTCAAAAACTTCAAAAATGTTGACTTTAAAAACATAACACTATTTATACTATTCAAAGGCAAAATTACCTATCATTTAAAAAAATCCCAATATTCTGGTAAAATTCCAATTAATTTCTAAATTAAATAGGTAGTACTGATATAGTCATAAATGCTTCAAGAAGTAAAATCTAGTATTTTAAATTACCTGTGCTCGTTTTTCCATATCCTGGCAAGTACCTAGCTGTTCTTCCATTGCAGCTCTGATCTGTCTTGCTTCATACTCCAATTGCCTCCTAGTCATATCTGTTTGCAAAGAGAACTGGGATGGGTAGCAAGGTAAAGAAGTGAGGGACAGAAAAATATATTTTAAAAAGTCATTAGTGTATTAATTTTTATGCTAAAGAACAAACAATAATGAAATGAGGTAAGAACAATCAACAAATTTATAAACTGGTGTGATATATATCTATGTGTATAGATATATATCACACCCATTTACAAATCTATATCTATGTGTATGGGAAGATAATCAACTATCCGTTTAAGAAAAACCTTATGGTTTGATTATTTAGGTTTGCAAAAGAAAGTAGTAACTAAGTCCAGGTCCCTTTGTGAAATACAAGAGCAAAATCCAAATATATTTGTATTTATTCTTGACCACAAATTATTTTAAATAAAGGCATATTTCTTATTTATAACAAATCATCAGTACCTAGTACTTTTATTTGTAATTGTAAATAACTGAAAGTTCTACAGTTGGACAATGGCTGAATAAACTGCAGTATCTAATTCAAGGATAAGCCAAGGTATAGATATGTGATACTGGGTTCTCCAAGTCTACATCAGTAGTAAAATAAGCTCTGGCTCATCCTACTCAAATTGAAAAGGCCTCTAATATAGTCTTGGGACTCTTCACAATAGAATACTTGTTTGTCAGAGTCTAATTACTAGGAGAGGCTGCCATGTAATGAAATTCTGGGACCACAACAACTCAAAGACCTTTCACTAACATAGTGTGGATTTTTTATGCAATTTTTAAAAAAGTAACAAGGGAATTAAAACCAATTCTGATACTTTCTGAAATGGTCAAAAATATTTTCAAAAATCCCTATCATAGAGAGGGAAAATGATTTTTTAAAAAATTTAGCATTAGAAGTGACTTGAGATAGGCATACAAGATTACAGATGAAGCTAGCTGATGTGATTCTAGTATAATAACAGACTAAATAAAATAGGATGGTGAAAAATGACAGTTACAGACTCAGTCAAAAAATCTCATAGTTAGAAGGGACTCTAGGGGGCTATTCTCAATGATCAATTTTCTAAACAAGAATCTCTTTTACACCAAATGAAAAATGATCCACTATCAGTCATTTGAAGACTTTTTGTGAGTAAAAAAACCTACCATCTTATGAAGCTACCCACTATCCTCTTGGATAGTTCTAATTGTAATGAAGCTTTTCCTTCTCTACAGTGGTAAAAAAGATGATGAAAAAAGGATAACAAATTTTCCTAAATGGATTCTATTACAATATGAATTATATAAGAAGAATGGTATTTGAAACATGACAGTTCCACTTCCTACTTCTGTTTCTGAGATCAAGCAAAAAAAGTCAAATAATTCCTCTTCCAAGAGACAGCCCTTCAAACACTGAAATAAAAGGGGCCAGACTTCCTGTAAGTCATTTGTTCTCTTGACTTAACATAAAGCAATGATAAATGATATTATACTCTTGCTATGTATGTGGCAGGCACTATGCTGAGTGCTGGGGATACAAATACAAGTAAACAAAGCAGTTCCTGCCCTTAAAGTGCTTCATTCTAATGCATTGTGGCATTTAGAATTTTGTGGCATTTGTGGTTTAGAAATGGCTGGGTAGTGGTGTTTGGTTCTGACTATGATCAGATGAAAGTCCACCTATCAGATTCCAGAGAAGGCCAAAGTTCTTGAGAGAGGGAGATGATGATAATGGTCAAATGCAGGCATGGCTGAGAAATAGCCAAAAAAAGTATAGCCCCAATTCCTTTAAATCATCCTATAAAGGAGGTAATTGAGGCACACTGAGATGCTGATCACTGGCTTCTAGAATCCTCCTAAAATGTGGCCCTCAGAATTGAATACAATAGTCTAGATACAGTTTGCAAGGGAAGAGTGGAGCTATTATACCTTCTGTCTTGCGTACTACAACACTCTTAATGTAGTCCTAGATGGCACTGAGTTTTTTGGATGTTCTCTATTACAATACTCAGATTGTTTTCAAACTGTTATAGCCATACCTCCTTATCTTGGATTTTTAAAAATTCAATTATAATCCTTTTTATTCCTATTCAGGAAAGTGCTGGTAAATGTTTAATAACTAGCTCCCTTGGTGGGGGTTGAGAGGGGAAGAAATACATAACACACTTTTAAGCTTAATATGAATTATCAACATTTTCTCTATCACTTTCTTAAATCTGGACAATCAACAAAACAGTATCTTAAGCTTGGCTTTACCCACTGCCAAAGTATAAATGTTCACACTGAAAATTTTACAGTTCCCAGAAAAGAGTTCTAGTGGCTCCAAGCATATTTCTGGTTCTATTTCATCTTAGGAGATTCAGACAAACATTCTAATTATTGAATTTGTTTTTGGATCCTGTTATACAACAGTTGATCTCTCCCTCTCTTAGCTTTCTGACCTACAAATTTAATAAGCAGACCATTTATTTCTTTACACAAGATTTGGCTAAAAATGAAAACAGAATAGGGTGAAGTACAGAACCCTATAACACTCTACCCCATAGATCCTTAAAAACTGATACCAAAATAGGAATGATTACTCTTCAGATATAGTCATTACAACAATTCGAATTCACTGAACTGTAATATCTTTCAAAAGTGATGGCTTCTTTCAAGTTAGAAATGAGAGCAGTTTCTTTACAAAGCAGCTACATGAATAAGAATAGCACATACTTTTAACTCTGCATAAATAATTAGCACAGATATTGTCAAATATACATTATCTATTACAAGTTATTGAATCTAAATAAGCCAGATTGTTTAATTACTTACATTTTCTGTTAAAGGAAGACTATCTATCCTTTTAGTTAGGTTTTGAAGCTGAGCATAATACCAATCTTTTTCTTTTTCTTCTTTTTCAAGTTCTGCAAGTAGTAGTGATCTTTAAAAAAATAAAAGTAACAAAACATAAAGCCAATGCAGAAATCATATAAAATCTATCACATCACATTAATAACAAGTTTTTTTAATTGAAGTGTTAACAACGAATATGATTAAGAATAATTAATTGTAAGGAATACCTTATAGAGATTAACTTTTAAGTCAATAAGCGTTTATTTAGCATTTGCTACATGAAAGCCCAATGCTCTGCCCCCTTACTTCCATTTCTAATTTCCCTGGTTTCTTTCAAAATTCAGCTAAAAGCCCACGTTTTGCAGGAGGCATTTCTTGGTCCCCTCAGATGATAATGTTTTCTTCTCCAGACTGCCTTCCATCTACTCAGTATATATCTTGTATGCAAACTAATATGTCTTCCATATTAGAATGAATGTACTTTGAAAGCAAGAACTATTTTTTGTTGCTTTTCTTAATTGCAGAAGTACTTAGCAATGTACCTGACACCTGGTGAGCTGGTTGTTGCCCTTCAAGCTCCAAAAGGACTAAAATGACATCACTGTGGCAGGATCAAGGTACAGTGTGTCCGACTGTGGCCAATCTGACCAATGCGAGCTTGAAAGGCTCTATCACAGGTCAGGCACAAACAGTCCCTATGAACAGTTAAGAGTAGAGAGGTCCCTAGATTTGTGCATCTCACATTTCTTCTGACCTACTGCAATTTTGCTTTACTCATAGAGCACAGCACCTTCTCCAATGTGGACACACCATGCTGGGTGGTCCTGTACCAGGGCCTCTCATGTCTCACCGTAAATTCCAAAGTTCTTCACTTGAAAGAGTTGGATTGCTTCTTCTGACTGCCATGTAAGCATTTGTGTGAGTTCTCTATACAAGTCTTTTAGGCAAATGCATGTTTGCCATTTGAACAATGTGGTCAGCCCATCAGAGTTGCACTCTCTGTGGTAGAATTTGAATGCTTGACAGCTTTGCTCAAGAAATGACCTTATCATGCCAGGTGATCTTCAGAATCTTCCAAAGACAATTCAAATGGAAGCAAATCAGTTTCCTGGCATGGTGATGGTATACTGTCCAGGTTTCACAGATGTACAACAATGAGGTCAGCAAAATAGCTCTGTAGACCTTCAGCTTGGAAAGCAGCCTAACATCTCTTCTCTTCCACACTTTCCTTTGGAGTTTCCCAAACACTGAGCTAGCTCTCATCATTTATGTGGACATCCCTGGAAAGTATACTAGCCAAGGTAAGTTAACTTTCTCCACAGTACTCAAAATTTCTCTATTTGCTGCAACTGATGGTTCTGTTTATGTATGGTATGGTACTAGCTGGTGGAGAATGTGTGTTTTTTCTGGTGTCAACTGTTAGACCAAAATTAGCACAAGCAGCAGAGAACTGATCCATGCTCTGCTGCATCTCAGCCTCAGAGGCTGCACTGAGTGCACAGTCATCAAAAAATCATGCACCAACTCTCCCTCCTTCCCTTTAGTCTTGGCTTGTAGCATTTTCAAGTTAAATGACTGACCATTTGTGTGGTAGTTGACCTTGATGCCATTGCCATCCTCTTTGGAGGTATCTGACAACATCACAGAAAACATCATGGAAGCAAACACATAGCTCTGCTTCACTCCACTGGTGACTGTCCATTATCCAGAACCTGGGCAAGCATGGCATCATGAAACTGATGTATAATACTGATGGACTTCTCCAGATAAATAAATCGACACAATTTTCTTTTCTTTCTTTTTTTGTTAGTTTATTTATTTTTGGTTTTCAGCATTCACTTCCATAAGTTTTAATTTTTCTCCCCCTCCCCAAGACAGCATGCAATTTTGACATAATTTTACACAAACCTTCAGTATCAAAGGCCTTGGCCAAATTAATGTATGTGATCTACAGACCTCTGTTCTGCTCCTGGAATTGTTCCCAGAGTTGTCAGGTAGAAAATACTACAGCAAAAATTCTTCAGCCTTTCTGAAAACACACTGGCTCACAGGTACATGACCATTGTTGGGATCCACATGCCAAGACTAGCCCTCTCTTTCTGTTATTAGGAGACACCCTGTTTTCCAGAGCCAAAGGCCCAGCAAGCAAGCTGTGTCCCAAGCATGGCATAACAATAATCCTTTGCATTCCCCCTCTATATGAACTCTACTGCAGCAAAATCACAGAACTGTTTCACACTGACCTTAAGTGGTCCCTGAGCTCAGACAAGCACCTGAAGGAACCACTTTCTGGTCATGAAGCACTGCTATGACTCAAATTTGCCTCATTGTTGCTGTTATCCCCTCATGACTCCAGCTGACTGCTTGTTTCTGTCTAACCACTACTATTACATAGCAAGGCTCAACCTCACTGCTTTGGGTCCCCTTGGCAGACTCTGGCATGCACGTCTAATTTCCTCCAATGGAATAAAGAAAGTTTTGTTTTTCTGTTTTTGTTTTAGAACCACTGTGAGCTCTTTGGTTTTATTTTTATTTTATTTTTCAGAGTTAACAGATGGGGTATTACGTCTGTGAATTCTTTGGTAATTTTCATAGTTAATAGTAGTTGCATAATCTCTCAGACTCTTTTGGTCATTTATTTTCAGAGTATGATACCACCTTCAAGGAGAAAGATTTAGCTAATTAAGGAGGACTCTGGCAAGAATCCTGCCCGCAATGATTGAGAGACCTCCCTCTGATTTCCTTTATAGAGAGGGACAATGAAGGCATCCTTGAACTACCGGGGAATAACCTCCTCTTCCCATATACCCAGGAAAATTTCAGTCAGCTTTTGTTTGAGTAGTAGACTCCCTGCCTCATAAAGCTGGAACAGAATTGGCACCAGGTGCTTCACCACAGGAGAGGAACCTAATGACATTCAAAAAGTCTTCTTTAATTCAAAGTCTGGCTAGAGAGGGACTGACTTCAACTTGAGGTATACAGTCAATGGCTTCAGTATTGATGACAGTCTGTTAAGAACACTATAGAAGTGTTCAGCCCATCTCGGCAGGATCATGTCCTTTATCAATAATCAATGTGGCTCCATCAGCACTACTACTCCTATTCTCAGAGAGCTCATATTCTACTGACAGATACGACATGTAAAAATATTAGTGAAAACAAGACAATTTGAGGCAGGAGTTATAGGTGAGAGTAAGCGGTTTAGATGGCATAAGGAAAATTGCAGCTTTTTCTCACTCAAACAAGTGCCAATAATTTGAAATTAGATATTCTTTTAGAGATGGTATTTGGTTATAAGTCATGGAAAACTATAATCACCAAAGAATTAAAGTTTTGTGTCACCAAAAGTCAATGAAGGGGTGAACACATCACCAACAAAGAATTGTGCAGAGACTGAATACAGGATATCAATCATTTGTTCACTTGATCTGTGAATAGAAAAAAAGACTAGTCATGTATTGAGAGTGAGGAATAATTTATGCACAGCCTAAATGGTCCAATATTCATGCAATGTCAAACAGTACAGCAGATAGAGTGAAGGCTCTATAGTTAGAAAATCTGGGTTAGATCATTCAACTTCCCTAGACCTTAGTTTCCTCATTTCCAAAATGAAGTCATTGAATTCCCTTCTAGCTCTTTATCTGTGATCCTATGTTCTAGAAGAAGGTCCCAAGCACAATGGGTAGACTTCCTATGAAGCATTCACTACAGGAAATTGCACAGTATGAGAGGATATACATAAAGTATTCATACTGATAAGCTCACAGATCCATCAAAATCATTGCCTAGAAAAAGCAAGAGAAGTATATACGGTCAAAATTAGAAAACCTGGGCTCTTCT